>NC_056735.1:857743482-857803482 GCF_019279795.1 Protopterus annectens | reverse complement strand
CCTCCACTTGCTACCTGCATACAGCATGCTGTGTAGTACTTCCAATTACCGCTATCATGGCAACCAACTACTATAAATCCCTACATCATGTGGGCATGGTCCCTTTACCTTTCCTGTATGGTGGACATCCTTCCTGTGTGTGAGCAGCAGTGTTACAGACAGCAGGTAGAAATACCTCTTACAGGAGAACCTGCACACTCAAGCCAGTTACATATTTGTAGGAGGTTCCAGACCTACAGACAGAGTGTGAGTAGTGTTGTATGCATTGTATAGCACCGGTGTTACAGGGTTTGTGTGTACATACTAGTTTAACTTGGAATGCAGTCTGTCTGCATAGTTCTCAGCTGTGGGCCTATCCACTTGATGGCCAGAGGAGTGCCTATTATATTTTCTCTGTCCACCACACAGGTTTTGTGTCAGATATATCACTTGCAGTGTCTGTGTGTTGAGTGCTATCAGTACATGGCTACATCCATTTCTGTTTCTAACTTCATATTCGTGTCTAAGGGTATGTTGCAGACTATCCTGTAACACCAGCAACTTGCTTAGTGTATGACAACAGTATTTCACATATGGGCCTGTGTTCCAGCCTCTGTCCTCCACCTACATACCAGGCTTTGTACATATGACATGCTGTCAGGGGTTGTTATGTAGTGGGCTGTGAGTATGTCATGCTGCCATTCCTGCCATCAGTCCATTCCTGTTGTGGCCCCCACATATATTGCGGGGTTGGGTCTATATATGTGTGGGCTTCATCTACACAATACATGTGTGCCCTTATGCACTCCAGAGGCCAGTGCATGTAACAGTGGCATATGGCCCTGTATTATTCAGTCTATGGGGGGAGGATGCACCATAACTAACCTAGGCTGCTACAACATGCCGGGGTATCAGGGGTAAGCTGCCTTAAGGTATTTGGATGTACATTACCATACAATTCACCTTGGGTAAATGCAGGCCTACTGCTTCCTGCCATACAGACTGTTCTGTTTGTGTGATTGTGATGGTATCAGTTATGCCTTGTTATGTAACAGATACATTGCATTGTGTCAACTGAGGTCTTTACCCCCTAGTGATTGTGTACAGAGTGTAGATAGAGGCTGCTGGAAAATACATCTGCATTACTTACTGTTGCTTGATTGGTATCCTGTGGCCCAGTCTGTCTTTACCATTGTACTACTTGAAGGCCTCGGCCGGGACAGCAACATATGCAAACCTTTCCAGACTACTGTATTAATATAACTGTTTCACAGTTGCATTACTCTGTTTATATATATGTCAGAGTCTAAGCAGCTATATGACATGGCATATACAACTGTAATAGTAAGCAAATAAAGCTTTCCCATGTATGCAAACCTGTGTGTGGTGTTATATCCTTTGACCTCTCTGTGGGTATATGTTGCAGGTAACCATTGTCATTTGTATGGGTGGCTCATACAGTGTCTATTTGGTAAGGTGGCAACTGTAGGCATAGTGGCTGTTCCGTATTGTGTGCACCTTCTACATATGTATCTTCCTATACATATCTTTGTGTGTGTATGTGTAGTTACATATATATCTATATATATATATATATATATATATATATATATATATGGGTCTACTTCTAATGACCGAAATGCCGATTCGCCGACAGTGAAATCACCGACGCCAGAAAACCGACAACACACAAACCCGACAACGCGAAACACCGAACACCATAACACCGACACACGTAAACAACACAGTACGATACAACACATATCCACTAGCCCTAACCCAAACCCTAACCCTAAGGTCCGACACTACCGCACACTCTCACTACCTGCACCCTAACCTAACTCACTTACACACCGAACCCCAAGCTCCGACACTACCACACACTCTCCCTACCTGCACCCTAACCCTAACTCACTTACACACCGAACCCCAAGCTCCGACACTACCGCACACTCTCCCTACCTGCACCCTAACCCTAACTCACTTACACACCCCGAACCCCAAGCTCCGACACTACCGCACACTCACCTATCACACACCCTAACCCTACATCCCTGAGTATTGCACACTTACCTGTCCGCTCCCTACTCCTAAATCCCTCACCATCGCATACTTACCAGGTCCCTTACACATTCCCCTTGTCGGTCTTCCGTCTGTCGGGATTCGAGCGTGTCGGTCAACTGCGTTGTCGGTCGTTTCGTGTCGGTGATTTCACTGTCGGCGAATCGGCGTTTCGGTCATTAGAAGTAGACCCATATATATATATATATATGTATCTGCATATATGTGTCTGTGTATATGTATCTTAGGAATGTTGAGTGGGGGAGGGGGCATATTCCATTTTCTTGCTAATAATACTTGTCGGTCAAATGAAGTATCGGGCAAATGAAGTGTCAGGCAAATGAAATTTCAGTCAAATGGGGTCAGGCAAATGAAAGTTAGGTCAAAAGAAGTAGACCCATATATATATAGGGGTTCATAGGTTCATAGGTAGGTACTAGGCTATCTGCCCGAGGGCATTTATAAGCCTAGCCAGAGTGTGTCGGCTTTTGCCGCCCCATTGATTAATTAACTGATCCTCTATCATGCAGAGCCAATAAAGTGATCCCAGGGGTGTATTTGCTGTTACCCATCCACTCATCAAGGTTTCTCTTGAGGAGTGTTAGTGAGGGGGCTCTGCCTGATGTAATTTGGAATTTTGTTCCAAAGCATGGGGAGTCTTTGTGACAAGAATCTATCCCTTCCTTATTGTTGTGGCGAGGTTTAGTTCACTAGAGCGCGTGGCTCACAGTGACTTGGATTTCTTTAGGTGGAGCTTGTCCATCACTTCTGAGTTGGACATGGCTTTGTAAGTCAGGCAGAGATCACCTCTGAGTAAGCGATATGCCACTGAGTACAGCCGGAGTTTTTTCAGTCGGGCTGCATAGGACATATGTTTGAGACCAGTAATCCTCTTGGTGAGGTACTTTTGTGGTCTTTCCAGCTGTTGGAAGTGTCTTGTGAGGTACATCCCAAATGGGGCATTGTACTCTATGATGGGTCTAACGAGTGATGAGTAGGGGGGCACTATAACCTCTTTATTTCTAGATGTGAACCCTTTAGTAATTAGATGGGCCACATAGAAGGATTTCCTAACTACTTTGGCAATATGATTGTCAAAGGAGAGATTACTATCTACCTGGGTCCCCAGATCTCTTATTACCTCTTCTGTATTAAGGGGGCTGCCACCTATGTGGTAATTCATGTGAGTTTTGTTTTTCCCAAACGGGATGACTATGCATTTTTTGGCATTTAGCTTGAGGCCATGACTTTGACAATAGGTGTCTGTCTCAGTAAGGCCCTTTTGGAGGATGTCCGTGTCAGCCGGAGAGTCACTTATGGCTTCCAGTTTGCAGTCATCAGCGAACTTGGTTAGCCATAGTCCTCCTGTGTTTGCCTGTACTTCTGAGAAGTATATGCCGAACAGTAGGGGTCCCAGGACCAAGCCTTGCGGGATGCCACTTGTGACTGCTTTAGTCAGACCTGGAGCCCGTTATTCTTACTGTGTGAGTTCTATCTGTAAGCCAGTTGGCAAACCATCTCATGATATAGGGGTTTATGTTCAGGCTGGTGAGTTTTTCTGTAATACCCGAGTGGGGAATGGTGTTGAAAGCCTTGGCGAGGTCAAAGTAGGCTGTGTGAACCACCTTTCCCTCATCTATGGCCTTGGTGACTGTCTCGAAGAAGTCAACCAGGTTTAGTAGACATGATCTGCCCTTAACAAAGCCAAACTGGGTCGGTTCAAGTGTTTGGAGATTCCCAATGTCTTTGTTAATGAGTTCCATGATGATGCGCTCCATAGCCTTGCAGACCAGGCTAGTCAGGCTTATGGGGCGATAGTTACCAGGGTCAGTTGTGCCCCCCCCTTTGTGGAGAGGAATAATCGTTGCTGTGCGCCATTCTATGGGCACATAGCCTGTGGAGAGGCTGAGGCTGAACAGCGTGTTTAGGTGGGTGGTTAGTTCGTTCTGTAGTTCATGCAAGACACAGCCTGGGACACCATCTGGTCTCATTGATGCTGTGTTTTTGGTTTTTGAAAAGGCTGTTTTCACCTGTACGTCTGCGATTTTTGGGACACTACACTTTTCCGGTATTATTGTGGGCCCTTTTGGAGGTGAGAGGGGGGTGAAGTTTGCACTGAATCTATCTGCCAGGATGTTGACAATATCAGTAGGTTCAGTATATTTTGTGCTATTTTGCACTAGTTCAGTGCATATCTCCGAGTTGCCACTTAGATTCTTAACATAGCAAAAGAAGGCTTTGTGGTTATCTTTTGAATCCTTGGCTATTTTTCTTTTGAAGTTAGCCTTGGATGATTTCATGAGGGACCTCAGTTTCTTACTGATACTGATCAATGATGTCTTTCCTTCTTGGGATTTGCTTTTCTCTGAACTAATTTCCTCCTTCTATTGTATAGCCTGTTTATTGCAGGGGTCCACCAAACTGGTTTCCTTCTCTTAGAGGAGTGAGTCTTGGTTTTGCTAGGGATGGCACGATCCATGCAACCTTGTAGATGCTCATACAGTGCATTTGTAAAGGTTTCTGCATCTTGGGCAGCATTATCCTTTAGCGTGGGGGCTGTGAAACATACCGCCTTTGTCTTAAGTAAGGTGAAGTTTGCTTTAGAAAAGTTTTTTACTGTGGTTTCCTTAGTTGGGAGTGGTGGTGGGGTGTGGACATCCAGAGTGATTAGTTTATGGTCTGATCTAACCAGTGACTGGTTGACCTCTGGTGTGGAACACCTGTCGCCCATGTTGGTGATGACCAGGTCCAATATGTTTTCACCTCTGGTAGGGGAGTTTACCAGCTGATCCAGGGCATTTGAGTTGATGAATTCCAGGAAGTGCTGGGCCTGAGAATTTGTACTCGAGTAGTTTTCCCAGTGAATGGTAGGGTAATTGAAATCGCCCAATATCAGGGTGTTTGGTAGGACCTTCATGTTTTCCAGTGTTTCCAGAAAGGTGGAGTGGTGGTCCTGGGTCATGGAGGGTGATCTGTAGCAGGGCACAATTTGCATTGCAGATTTGCCTGATGTTAGTTGCACATGGATGATCTCAGAGGTATCATGCTGCGACACTAACCTGGACATGTAGGTATCCTTGATGAATATGGATACACCCTCTCCTTTTATGTTTTGGTCCATGTTCTGTGGCCAAAACGTGTGGGATAAGTTGTAGCCCGGTAGTGCTGGGGTGCTCTCTGGAGCTTTGAACCAGGTTTCAGTTACTGCACAGATGTCGACGTTCTCCATACTGAGGAGTGCTTTGAGCGCGTGCATTTTGAGATTTAAACTCCTGGCACTGAGTAGCATAACCCTCAGTTTTTTGTAAATTGTGCTGTTTACGGAAGTGGGTTTGACTTTTGAGCCTTGTCTAAAAAAGGCAGTATGGGGGCAGCAAGAGCATTGGCCAGTATTCGAAAGCCTAGGGGTGACAGGTGAAAGCTGTCTCTTGCAAAGCAACGTGGTTTGTCGAACATGTCGTCCCAGGCTGACAGACACTGGATCCCCTTTGAATGACACCACAAGCTTAGCCAATTGTTGAAATTGATCATTTTTTCTTTATACTGAGGTATCATTCTTGGTGAGGGCAGGATGCTACTCAGGGTCAGGATCATACCCGCCTGGCTACATGATCAGAGAGCTCTTCCATGTCTCTTTTCATGTAGTCCAGGGAGGTACGTCTCAGGTCATTCACACCAGCATGAACAATGACAGAGTCATATTTGTACTTATTCTGGAGTGGCCTGAGTGCTTGTGTTATGGATTCTGGCTCTCAACAGGCAGCTAACAGTAACCTTCTGCTTGTCCAGCCTAGTGAGTGGGACGTCAGTGTGCCTGACTATAGAGACACCTATTACTAGTATGTTAGGTATGTTATTTCGCCTCAAGGGCTGTGATTGTGCGGCACACTGATTTTGTGATTTATGTGTTGTCTGGTTTGTGATGGGAAGTGCAGGTTGTTTGGGTGTCTGCTTTGGAGGTCTCTGATGCTTTTGCATGTTTTTATTTAGAGCATCCGAGTATAATTTTGTGTATTTATGTGTGTGTGTGTGTGTGTGTGTGTGTGTGTGTATATATATATATATATATATATATATATTATATATATATATATATATATATATATATATATATATATATACATATAGATGTAGACATATATATCTATAGATGTATGTATATGTATGTATATATCTATATATTTATATATATATATATATATATATATATATATATATATATATATATATATGTACATATTTCTCTCTCTCTCTCTCTCTCTCTATATATATATATATATATATATATATCTACATATATAGATATATCTATTTAGATATTAATGTATATATACACACACGCACATACATCTACATGTTTAAATATATTTCCTGTACTGCTGAATGACTGGGCTGGTTGGTTACATATTACATTATCGAAGTTTCAGTACTTCGAATACCATATGGTTGACACCATAAGATCGAAGTACTAAAACTTCAAAAATGTAATAAAAAAAAAAAAAAAACAAAAGAAACAAAAGTAACTGCTGTGAGCTGCGCTCTCCACAACCCCCCTACTTAAATATACCAACTCCGAGACAGCACATTAATGGAGTTGGTATATTTAAGTAGCAGGGAGTGTGGGGGGTGCAGGGGGACTTGCCCCCCTGCCTACAACCTTTACTTTACCTTTTTTTAATATATTTTTTGGAGCATTCAAAAATGTAATTGTTTGATCATTAAAGGTTGACCTTTAGTGTTTCAAACAATTGCATTTTCAATGTTCTAATAGGAACCTGGACTGGATGATATCTTTGTGAAAACATCAGGGTTGTTTATATCAGACATGGCTTAGTGGTAAATCACTTTGGTTAGGGTGTGCAGGATCCTGGGTTCGAGCCTTGCAAAGGCGGTTTATTTTGTTGCTGGGCAGAACAAGGGCCATTGGATACAGAGTGATTAAGGCACTTTTAAGCAGTTGTAAGCGGGTTTGCGCATGTTTGAGTGGAGGTAAGTACTGCTAACTTCCGGTTACAGTTTCTCATACTGATTTAGCTTCTCAGTTGCTTAACCTGTGTAGGCATTGCTTACCCCCGCGCAAACAGTCTTACACCTACTTACTGCTGCTTTAAAGTGCTTATTCCCACTTACTCCTGTGATACCTTCTTTAAAAGAAAAGAAAAAAGGGTTGATAGGAAAGTGGTGAAGGCACAAAGAGGGAAAAAGTAGGGAAAATAGCTAGGGATGTGCAGGAGGGTGTAGGGATGGTCCATAGCTGCCCATTTCTTCTACAGCAACAGCTGTGCATATACACTGAATTTGGAGGTAGATTTGGACACTCAAACCCCTGAGAGAGGGGTGAGGACAACAATAATATGTTGTGGTGCCAATTAGACCAGATTACATGTGTCCAGTGGACATGTGTGTGAAATGGACAGCTATGTGTGGGGCAATATGTTTTTTTGGGAGAAGATTGCCCTTTTTTTTCAAGAAGAGAAATCTTTGGCTGAACACCACAGCTTGTTCTCTGTTGATGAAACACTTATACCAGACAAGTGTATAGATAACACAACCACTTTATTAAAAAAAACAAACAGAAATGATGAACGCTTTCAGCTGTATTAGCCTTCTTCAGATCATAATAAAGCAATCAACTGCAACAATTTAAAAAACATGTAAACAACCAGTCACACTCATTGTTTAAAGCTTATATATAACTCATTATAGGTAACCACTTCTAGTGAATGGCCAATCATGTGATCCCTTAGGGGAGGTCTACCAATCATCATAAAGCCTTAAACAGCTTTACAGACATCTCTGGCAAAGCAAAGCTATCATATTTAATTCTAAGTTACCTATAGTGAAAACGTTTAATTCTAAGCTATGGTAATTTAGCTATCATATTTATGAAGTTGTTTTCTTCTGTCACTATTTTTGACTTGCAGATGTTTTGGATCATCTATTCAATATATTTTAAAAGGTTTTATAGTATTCTGTGGGGTAGTGCTGATTAACAGAGGCGCCAGTTTTATTCACTAAGTCTATTTCTGATTAATATTTTTTCTAGAGAACTACATGATAGGTTATTCACTTCAACTGGTTAGTGGCCACCTTCTTGCGATATGCAATTCTTAGGGTAATTATTTATACTAATATGTTTCTTATTGTCATCATTTTCACTCCCCATATGCATGGTTTAAGGAGTTACTTATGGACCTTCAGCTGAGCCTGCGTTTATTGGTTAATACCTCCTATGCCTAGACAGACTGGGTTCTTATTTGGTAATGAAAGTGGATACATCAGGTCACTTATGGCCCTTTAGCTGTTTATTGGTTCACATCTCTGATGGCAAAGATTGATTGGTTCTTTAGTTGGTAATGTAAGTGAATGGCCGATGGAGTTATTATATTCAGAAAATTGTTTCCAAAGCATTGTCTGTTTAAGGTTCTATTTTTATATAGTCCAAATTTCATCTTGTGTAGGCTACTAATGATTTTTATCCCTTGTTGATATCCTGGTGCTAGATGGATGAATGGAAGTTATATGTAGTAGACATGGTCTTTCATTATTTATTTTTTATTGACGTTATTTGATGATTACATGGGTGTTATACTTAGTAAATATGTTTTTTTATTTATTTATATAGAATCAAGCCATGTGATCACCCAATTTGTTCTATTAGATATAGACCAACGATATTTTTTATAGTTTTTTATAATTTGATTTCCTGAGTTTTTGTTCATGTTATGTGTGTTGTTTTGTTTGATCTAATACTATTGTTCACATCAGAGCTTTAGTTTTAAGATCAGGCATAGAACCTGTTTTATTATATTACGTTTCACTAGGATTTCCTAGGCAACCATACTTTTGGTAAAGGATGTACCAATAGTTAATGAATTTTGTCTTTATGTTTTTAGTAGTGAGACCTATAGTGAGCTTTACAATGCTTTTCCACAGAATTAATGCTAGGCTGTGTGGACAAGCTGTTGCTTTGTAACTACTTTCTCTAAGTTACGAAGTATCTGTGACTTATGAATGTGTTTTTTTGCCATCATACTCTATGGTCACTTGTTTATATATATAGACTACAATGGTCTTTAGTTTTTTATTTCATGTCCTATGAGGTGTATCGGAATGTGATCTGTGTATTGGTTCTTATTAGCATTTTTATTAGTTTGCATTATTGTACCTTAGCTGATGCTTAGGTACATAAATGGTTTAGTTGATTTGATTGGTTGTGAATCCCTAGTTATCAACATGATTGGCTAAGCATATGGCAGATATTAGTGGTTCATGCCTCTAAGAGAGAGTCCAATAAAGAGCTTCCAGTGTGTTATTCATCTATCTAAAGCTTAGTGATAGGCTGAACGAATATATAGATATTGTATGCGATTTGCAACTTTATGTCTTCGTATAGACATTTTTTGGATTTTGTTTGTTTTTGGTTTTATCATCTGAGGAAAGAGTTGTAAATCATGATTAGCTACTGGTTATATGGGATTTACATCTTAATATGATGGACCTAATTAAACTTTACCAATCTTTGTAGTCACCATTGCCAGCTGTCAGTATATACAAGTTCTGGCAAAGGAGGTGTGTTTCTCATTTTCTTTGTTTAAACTCCACCCCCCACCAGTCATTGGTTTAATGTCCTTGCTTCATGACAATGATTGGCCAAAATGTTTTGTGATTTAATACTTTATAATGGCTTCCTGATCTTATGTCTTGATGCAGAAACCGCTTGGTTTCTGTCCTTATGGAACTGCTATTTAAGAGATGAATTGTTACCCAAGCAGGAGCAATCCATGGGAATCAAATGACTTCCATGGATTTTGTACCTGTTATTAACAACTCAGTATGTATATTTACATTCAGATAAATTCAAGTCTCATTTCTAATATTTTACCCCCCCCCCTTTTTTTCTAGTGATTGGATTATTGATTTTTAAGTGACCTATCACAGGATTATGCATAAATTAATGATTTGGATAGTGGTGAATGTTTTTTATTGGCTTATAATCTTTAAACAATGAATGTGATTGGTTGTTTACATGTTTTTTAAACTGTTGTAGATGTTTGCTTTATTATGATCTGAAGAAGGCTAATACAGCTGAAAGTGCTCATCGTTTCTGTTGTTGTTTTTTTTTTAATAAAGTGGTTGTGTTATCTATACACTTGTCTGGTATAAGTGTTTCATCAACAGATAACTAGCCGTGGTGTTCAGCCAAAGATTCTCTTCTTGGTTTTGGTGTTTGTTCCTCGGCTAGCTTTAGCAGTATCCGCTGAGCTCATTTTTGCTGTTTTTTTTCCTCAGGTGAGAGTGGGATGTTCAGGAGGGATAGTAGGCATATTTGGGGAGGTAGGTTGGGTAGGTTAACAGACAAGACAGACAAGATGCATACAAGGGTGGTATATGACACATATGGGGGTAAACACCATGATGGGGAGGGGTTTGGGGAAATCAGAAGCCCATGAGCGCCCTAGTGGAAACAGTGGGACTGAGGTCCCCACCCATGGGCAGTCACCACTGCACCTTCACAGCCCCAAAGGTGGCTGTGCTGGGGGCTGAGTTAGAGAGCCAGGCCAACCCTCTAGCCATGACATGTGGCCCTTAAGCTGGTGTAGTAGATCTCTGACCTCCCTGTGGAGCTTGCTACTCACCACGACCCGGACCTGGTGACGTGTGACAGGTTTCTGTCCAAGCCTGCTCCCAGGGGGGGTGAACCGCATCCCCTGAGGTGGTTCCACCCGAAGGTGGTGTAAAACCAATGGACGAGGGGGTCCCGTGTTGGGGTCCAGACGTGCTGGTGCCTGGTGCCACGGCCAGCTGAGGTGGGACAGGTGGGTCCGCCGGGATCGGCCGTCCCAAATGTGCTATGGTGTTTATGGTTTATCAGCATATGTGGGTTAGTAATAGTCAACACATTCCAAGATTAGGTATAACAGCATGCATAGATATTCCCTTTAACCCAGACATCAGATACGGAACAGCTGCATAGCAAACAGAACACATGCGTATATGGGACCACAGTGGTAATAACCACAGCATGCAGGTACATTGATGGCACCATGCCACCAATGCTGGAATATTTCAACATAGCATATGTATAGAAACAGATTTAAATAATTATCAAACAATAGGACATATGTCCCAATATTACAGTTGAGTCATCACATACCAGTTGAGGTGGGTATTTAGTGTATTGTTGGAGATATAGTGGGGGGGGGTGTCTATTAACAGCTAATATATTCCTGTACTTCACATTACTTTCCTAGTCAGTGCTGTTATCTGCACCTTACAAGTATTACTACACTACCCTATTACCTTAGTTTGGACAGTGATATGGCTGTCAATAACTATAAACATGGACTGGTTTTACCTGCAGTATACACCTCTTACCTGGTATACCTGTGGAGGAATTGTTTGTTAACACTAACTGTTTCTACAGATCCTCCCAGATTCCAGGTTAATGTTATGCACATACCTGCCCATCTCTTTTTGCACAGACTCTGGCCATGTCTTGACCACATGCAGGTGAACTGGGACATATGTAGACTATTACCCTCTTCAACCTGTAGTGACTTACAACACTTATACAAGATTTCCTAGACAGTTATTTTATGTAGCACAGTGTGGGTGACAGTGGTCAGTGATACCTTATTATTCAGAGCAACTGCAACACTCACAATGCCATACAATACCAGAGTAAACAGTACCAGTACAGGGTATCAAGCTTTTATTTCTCGGCACAGTGTTCATATCTGATGTACCTGTGGGAGCAATGTTTGTTAGCACTACCTCAATGTTGCCACACAAAGTACCAGATTTCACATAAGTATTATGCACATACATCTCAGTCTGTTACTGTACACACTCTGGTCACAGCTTGACAACATGGGGGTGTAGATGGAACATACTTGGCTTATTACTCTCATAACAGTTTGGGGAGTTGCTAGAGTGACAGGTTTGTTCTTACAGATGTGTGTCAATCAGTTGTATTTCCTGTTTGCTGCCTAAACATCTGGGATCATCCCACTGATTTCCCAGGGGGGGCGGGGTGACAGGCAGCAGATATGGGTTGATATACTGGACATTCTGGACTTATCTGTACAGTGGTGGGATATGATTCTGTATGCAGCCTACCTCCACACCAGGATTCAGACCATGGCTATGTCTACTAAAACTAAAACACTGTCCATCACAGTTGTGTGTGCTATATAGATATTGCTGTATATCTCTTATCTGATTTCTGTCTTAGAATTCTCCTGTGGTTTTACATTCTGACCTTGTGTTACAACACTCTTATACAGGATTTCCTAGACAGTTATATTATGTAGCACAGCATGGGTGACAGTGATGAGTAATACCTTATTATTCAGAGCAACTGCAACACTCACAGTGCCATACAATACCAAAGTAAACAGTACCAATACAGGGTATCATTCTTTTATTTCTAGGCACAGTGTTCGTATCCGATGGACATGTGGTAGCAAAGTTTGTTAGCACTACCTGAATGTTGCCACACAAAGTACCAGATTCCACATTACTATTATGCACATACATCTCACTCTGTTACTGTAAACACTCTGGTCACAGCTTGTCAACATGGGGTTGTAGATGGAACAAACTTGGCTTATTACTCTCATAACAGTTTGGGGAGTTGCTAGAGTGACAGGCTTGTTCTTATAGATGTGTGACAATCAGTTGTATTTCTTGTTTGCTGCCTATATGTCTGGGATCATCCCACTGATTTCCCAGGGGGACAGGGTGAAAGGCAGCCAATATGGCCCAATTAATGGGACATTCTGGACATATCTGTACAGTTGTGAGGTATGAGTCTGTATGCAGCCTAATACCACTCCCAGGATTCGAACCATGGCTGTGTGTGCTAAAAATGCAACAGTTTACATCTCATGCTATTCAGATTTTGTTGTCTGTCTTTTCACTGTTTTCTGTCTATGTCTCTGTCAGTTGTACTAAATGACCTCTGGGGATTACACCAGTCATATACAGACATTGAAAAATATATCCAACAACACAAAGGCAATCAAACGGACAAACGATGAATAAGTCAAGAGAGGAATTTATTTGTAAGCGCTTTCGACTGCGTAATACCAGCCTTCATCAGACAACTTCAAATTCTTCATTACAATCTTATATAGAGCATACTAATTAATCAATTAAGATTTTTGAAACGCCTAATGGCTTCTTAAAAACATATACTCACAAGACTCTTTAATACATCACTGTATATATATGAAATTACATAAATAATTGATTTTATTCCAACATTCTAACTAAAAATATAAAATATATATGTATATAATGTATAATTAAAAACAAGTACATATAGATTATATAAATTATGTGAGTATATAAATGTGTATATGTACTAAAAAATCATTAAAAAATTATAAAAATTATCTATCTATAGCCTTCAATTTTAAAATGCTAGTGATGGAAATGGAATCATTAAGACAAGGAGGTTGGGTGGCATTTAAAAACACCTGCCACCAATATTCCTTGGATTGTAATATAATTTTCCAGGGGCCTTTTCTGGGTGATGGTAATACTTGCTCTAACACCATAAATTTGAATTTGTGCCCAGGATGTTGCGTTATATGTCTATACAACGCATTATTTTGTGATAATTTGCTAATGTCATATTTATGCTCATATATACGTTGCTTTAATCTACGTTCAGTTTTCCCTATATAGTACGCTGAACAATGGGAACATATTGCAGCATATACTACCCCCAAAGTATTACAATTGTATTTTCCCTTGATTTTAATGGAAATACCATTGATGTTTATTTCCTCGACTTCCAAGATATCTGCACAATGTTTGCACATATTACATTTTTTCATCCTACCATATGTATTATATGTCACATTAAATGCAGTGTTACACCAATCTTTTAGATTTTTATCTCTTTTATAAACAATTGAAGGTTGAACCCCTAATAATGTAACTAATTCTGGATCCTTCTTAATAATATTCCAATTTTTCATCACTAGATTTTTGACACATTCAGAATCTTGTGTAAAAGTGGTGATAAAAGATACATTATCACTATTAATGTGATGTTGACTACCCTCAATACTACTCAACTGTATATTTTCCAATAATGGTACTTGATGTTCCGTACTATTTTGTTGCTGTTCAACCAACTATGTATGAGAGCTATCAAAATCCCTTAATAGTGGTTTGTAAAAAACATTTTTTCTTTTATTCAAAACTTCATTAAATATAGTGTCAATAAACTGCTTGGGATATCTCCTATTTGAAAACACATTTTTAATGAAATTACATTCCTCAATGAATTCATCAAAACATGAAACCATGCGTGCTGCTCGCACTAGCTGTCCTTTTATGACTGCCTTTTTGATGTGTTATGGATGGTTACTAGAAAAGTGCAAAAATGTATTCGAATATGTTTTTTTGCGATGAATATTAGCTTTAAATTGATTGTTTGTTATATCTTTTGAAAGTGTAATATCCAAATAAGAGATGGTATCTATTCCTATTTCATATGTGAACTTCAAAAATTCAGTAGTGGCATTAATATACATAATGAATTGATCTATTTTCTCTAATGGGCCATTCCAAATGAAAAACAAATCATCCAAAAACCTAGTATATAAACTGATAAATTGCATAAATTGAGACTGAAATATAAATCTCTGTTCCCACATTGCCATAATGACATTTGCATACAATGAGCCTACGGGGGAGCCCATTGCTACCCCTTTGATTTGTTTAAAATAATGCCCATCATGGTAAATATAATTATTTGTTAATACCAACTCCAATAAATCAGTTAACACATTCAATTCATCTTGGGATGTTGGAATAATATCTACAAAAAAATCACCAAACCATTCTAAACCAATCTGCTGTGGTATACAGGTGAACAAATCCTTTACATCTGCAGTGATAAAAACAGTCTGCTCAACATCACTGATATTTAAATTATTGACTTTTGTAAGAAAATCCCAGGAATCTTGACAAATATAATTTAAGCTTTTTATTTTGTCTTTTAAACTCATGTCAATATATTTTGCTATAAAATACGTTTTTGATCCTCCAGCATCTATAATTGGTCATAATGGTGGGTTTTGTAAATCTTTATGTAATTTCGGTGCACCAAAAATAATAGGTATCCTGGGATTTTTTACCTGCATATATTTATGAGCTTCATTTGTTAACTGCCCTTGCCACAACATATCCTCTAATAAGTAATCTATTCTGGCATGAGAAATATTTATTTCATTAATTGAAGCTTCTACATATGCATCATCATATAATATATTCATTAATGACTGATTGTAGTCCATAATGTTCATTATAACAAGCCCACCCCCCTTATCAGGTTGCATAATGCGTACTTAACCTTTCATTTTTAATTCATTCAAAACTTCATACTGAGCATTTGTAAAATTAGTCTGAACTTGATGAGAATAATGTTGCAACTGATACTAAAGTCAAGTTCACAAATTTCCTCAAACAATCTAATTTTTGGATGCAAGGGGGGATTAAACAAACTAGGTACATGCATAAGACTACTATTAAATTCAGATGTCTGTTGAAATAATGTTTTTAAATTCATTTTCCTTGTGTAAAGTTTTAATGCAGTAATTAAATCTGTAATTTTAGCCCTTCTTACTGGCACAAATGTTAAACCCTTGCTGAAAATATCTGCGTGTGCAGTTGTAACTGAAACCTGACTATAATTGTAAATACGATAGTCGCCAGCAGTGTTAAAAATCAATTGATAGTTTGAATCGTGATTCAAATCATAATCCAAACTTACTGTCTCAAGTTGTAATTGTTCCTCGGGGTTGCCCTTTGTCTTCTCCATCCGTTCATGTTGTTGACCCTCAGCTTGTACATCTCCTTGTTGCGAAGACGCTCCGAACGTCGGAGATTGCTGTCTTCTAAAGGGAGTTGTTCTTCGTTATTTGTACTGCTATTACATTGCACTTGTACGCCATTATTCCCCCCCAAGAGCAACAGATGGATTGTCTACGTTATTGCGCCATTGCCCACGCGATGGTTTGGGATAGGCCAATCCTTTGGAATAGTCCATTCTATCCCTTTCCAATTTTCGGGTCTTCCTTTCACTCACCATCTTGCTGTAATGATCTATTTGAATGAACACTTCAAAATATTGGTTTTTGACAAGCGGTAAATGCGTCTTGCTGTTTTATTTTGAGATCTAAAGCTTGAATTTTATTATTTAACTCTTCCATTTGCAGCGCATTATGTTTGGCAAGCACTTGCAAAAACTCACACCCCTGCCGGTCGAACAATTGCAACAGTTCCTTGTGTAAGGCTGTATTTTCTACTAGCCCCGTGGGAAATTTCCAATATCTCAAGCCCTTCGGCACTTGTTGTCTTTTAACACACTCATTAAAATAAATATTTTCATGCAGCAACTTACGATATTGCCATGCTTTGTCATGAAATGCATCCACCATGGACTGGAAATCCGTGGTGTACCCATTTTTTACTGGTGTAGCATTTCCCAATTGATTTAACCAATGTTGGAGCTGAATACCATTACCTGGAGTGTCATTGTTGAACACATTGTCATCTGGAGTGTCATTGTTGAACACATTGTCCCGTTCCTGCAATTGTAATTGTCCTGGGGGTATGCTATCCATACTATTTGTAGTGTCCAATCTATTATTTCTGAAATCAGGTAATCTACCCGTATTATTACCTGAAAGTTGTTGTATTAACTGGGTAAGACTCAACACCGATTCTTGTAAGGTGTTGAATTCAGTTCTTGTTACCATCATGTCCGCATCTTGCGTGCTGACAGAAGCCATACTGAAAACTTATGAAGAACCACAAACTAATGAAAAATATATCCAACAACACAAAGGCAATCAAATGGACAAACGATGAATAAGTCAAGAGAGGAATTTATTTGTAAGCGCTTTCGGCTGCGTAATACCAGCCTTCATCAGACAACTTCAAATTCTTCATTACAATCTTATATAGAGCATACTAATTAATCAATTAAGATTTTTGAAATGCCTAATGGCTTCTTAAAAACATATACTCAAAAGACTCTTTAATACATCACTGTATATATATGAAATTACATAAATAATTGATTTTATTCCAACATCCAACGTATATATGAGCATAAATATGACATTAGCAAATTATCACAAAATAATGCGTTGTATAGAGATATAGCGCAACATCCTGGGCACAAATTCAAATTTATGGTGTTAGAGCAAGTATTACCATCACCCAGAAAAGGCCCCTGGAAAATTATATTACAATCCAAGGAATATTGGTGGCAGGTGTTTTTAAATGCCACCCAACCTCCTGGTCTTAATGATTCCATTTCCATCACTAGCATTTTAAAATTGAAGGCTATAGATAGATAATTTTTATAATTTTTTAATGATTTTTTAGTACATATACACATTTATATACTCACATAATTTATATAATCTGTATGTACTTGTTTTTAATTATACATTATATACATATATATTTTATATTTTTAGTTAGAATGTTGGAATAAAATCAATTATTTATGTAATTTCATATATATACAGTGATGTATTAAAGAGTCTTGTGAGTATATGTTTTTAAGAAGCCAGTAGGCATTTCAAAAATGTTAATTGATTAATTAGTATGCTCTATATAAGATTGCAATGAAGAATTTGAAGTTGTCTGATGAAGGCTGGTATTACGCAGCCGAAAGCGCTTACAAATAAATTCCTCTCTTGACTTATTCATCGTTTGTCCGTTTGATTTCCTTTGTGTTGTTGAATATATTTTTCATTAATTTGTGGTTCTTCATAAATTTTCATATACAGACATTCCTACACATTTTATTTATGTTGCACAGTGTTGGTAACTGCTTAATACAGCAGTACTATTAAGTGATTGAAAATCTACATTAACATATGATACCAGAGTAAACACATGCAGTCTAGCAGTTAGACCTTTATTGTCAGGCTATTATGCTTTTATTTATATATAACCTATATGAGACTCTTCCTGCCATATTCTTTGGTATATGCAGTACTTGCCTTAAATAATACAGGTTTTATACTGGCAATTAACTTACTAATACTTTTAGTTTTATTTCCTATGACAGTACATGCAAGAGTATTACTAACCTGCCTCGCGTCACAACCTCTCCAAGCGACATCCATGGGCCTCCTGGTTCGTGGCCAGCTCACTTGCTGCTGTGAAGGACATAAGAGGAATATTTAGCCATACTTATCCATAATATACATGAGCTGGAAATTATTAAACAGGTAGTTGGGTGATACTTACACACAGCTGGGACCTCCCCTGCCGTCCTAGCCTCTTGGATCCACTGATGCAAGAGATCCCCCTTCCGCCACTTCAGGTCGACATAGTGATGCCTGACCTGCTCACCAGTTCAGGGTATGCCAGGGGCACTAGTGAAGTCACGGGCGAGACGGTCCCACTTTTCCGCTTTGTATTGGAAACCCTGGTACTGGACCTGCAGCAGTCTCTGCTCATGGTCTTTGACAAGGAGTCCTGCCATGACTCTGGACTCCTGGATGCCTCAGTGCTGCACCCAAAAATGCACTCCCTCTCCCAGTCCTGCCATGGTGCCTGCAAGGGGAAGCTACAACCAGTTATGAGATGTATTCCTGCCTGTTGGGTTTATGTAGGGCTGATTTCCTACACTTTACTGTGATTGGACGGTTTTGAAAAGACTAAGCTATGGGCAAACCTGCTTACCTAAGGTTGGCATTGTTTAAAGGGGTATACCACTGGGCAAATTGAGTTAGCTGGCCTACACCTACTAAGCTGGCCTGTGCAATGCTTAGCATTGCTTAATATTTACTTTGCATTATATTTGCTTTTTGGCATTGATTTATTATTCATTACATGTTATATATATATGTGTCTGGTATCCATGATTCATGTGTACGTCCACTATATGGGGTTCTTGTGTTTAATAGGGGACTTCAACACACTATTACACTTACACCTCACATCTGGGCTTACTTCAGTACTCCAGTTCACATATTTGTGTTATGTAGTAGGTTACAGAACATATGACTGTATACTGATTTCTTTCACATGTTCACTTTGATTTTATTATAGTGAGGATTTGTTTGGTGATACATCAGTTTTATGTACTGCTGTGATGGCTTAGTGGTTAATGACTGTGACTGTGTTCATTTTGTTGCTGGGCAGGACAGCGGCTGTTGGATACAGAGTGATTAAGGCACTTTTAAGCACTTGTAAGTGGGTTTGTTCAAGGGTAAACATTGCCAACCTTCAGTTAAATATGCTTACAGAGAGTTTGCTTCCATATTGCTTAACCTGTATGCGCATTGCTTACCCCCAAGCAAACGGGCTTAAACCCGCTTACTGGTGCTTACATATGCTTAATCTCACTTACTACTGCTTAATACTGCTTACACTTACTTACTAGTGCTTACTCCTGCTTACCACTGCAGTAATTTAGACAGTAATGTCTAATGTTTCTTTGGAAGGTGGGGGATTTGGAAGCTGTATGGAGTTATCGTTCATTACACATTTTACCTTTCATTTGTATCCCTGATTTCTGTGTACAAATACTGTATGGGGCACATGTGATTATCTGTGGACTTTGCAACATTATGACACTGACACCTCACATCTGCATTTAATGCAGTAGTCCAGTTCACAAATATATGTTATTTAGTAGGTTATGCAACTAAAAATATTGGTCATAATGTGATTTGACATGGAAAATGGAATGTGCTGCAGTGGGATTCGAACCGAGAATGATTGCTCGTAATGCGAATGCTCTGCCCACTACACTATTGCTATACTTCTTCATTTGCATATATCTTGCTTTTTATCGTCTTCTGCCAATTTAGCTGCATTAACCATCGCTAAACGATGGGCAAACCCGTGCACCTATGGTTAAGTTTAATCTGTTTCATAAAAAAAAGTATCTTTATATTTTTTGTGTTAACTATTGCTCTTGTACACGTGGGGGGATGTTGCTGGGGGTATGCATACACCTATGAGCGGTCTTGATCATTCTTTTAGGACTTTCTGCTGTTCTTCATTGCAGGGGCATGTATATTCTGAGATCTCTGCTCTTACATGCTCTGTGTAAGATTAGGAGCTCAGGCAGCGCGCCTTCATTAATATGCATGGCACGCTGCCGTCCTGCTCATAAATGGCCGCTTCCGTGCAGGACTAAGCTAGTCCTGCACAGAAGAATAGTAAATCCGGGGGATTGATTCTGTCACTTTATTTATTTATTTTTTTATTTTGAATGTGTTTTTAGAATTTAGGTAATATAAGAAGTAGATTTATCTGGGTGTATGCAGTTTGCTGCATTAGGTTGTTTTATTTTATGGTTGTTTGCTTTTTGTTTGGTTCGATGCTTGTTTTTTGGTATATGAGTTTTATGGTCAGCATATTTTGATGAGGTTAGTTTCAATTATGAAGTGTTTCAGTGAATCACGATGATTCCCCCACACACATATGTTACTCTCTCTCTATTTACATATATATATATATATATAGATATATATATATATATATATATATATATATATATATATATATATATATATATATATATATATATATATATATATATATATATATATAAATTTGTATACACACATTCATACATATCTCCTAATGTTATAACAGGATATAGGGACAACAACGTTTTATTTTGAGGTTAAGCATCCCACTTCCATTTACAAAAATGAGAACCTTTCTTCTAAATTCCTAAGCTGACAACTCTAGTCAAATCAGAGTGCAGAGGCTGGTTCCACAAACTATCACCCCACCTTCTCAACTCTTCAACTGAAGAGCAAAAAAAAAAAAAAATTCCACATCTTCTACTAGCACACCAACCAGGTAAAGAGCTTCACAAAATACCTCCTCCTTCCTGTCCCAGCTCTTCATTTGAAGAACAAAAAAAAAATGTGTGATCAAGTATCTGGGACATCAAGTCCCATTTCTGCATCCTGCCCCAACCCTTCTTACTTACATTTCAGTAAAAAAAAAAACAAAAACAAAAAAAAAAGAGAACTTTATTTCTTTTAAACTGTAGCATTAAAATGTAGCAAGCAGTTGCTATAGTTTTGACCACACATACAGGGTGCTACAGTGCTCAGGTTTTACCACAAATGCAATAGTGGCTTTTAAAAGTCATTATGCATTAAAGAGTGTTCGTGATCATAAGATCGTGTCCCCAAAACACTTTGCTGCCAGGGCAGTTGCTCCCTATGTCCCAGCCTATCTATGCTACTGTGTCAAATAAATTTAAATTAAGCTGCTAGTATAGTTTACCATCATGAGTGTATTGTGGCAATGTTAACTTTTTCTTCTTGAATTACAAATAATCATCTTTTCTGCTGTTATCTATACCAATGTGTAGGTACAAGAGGAGACTATGAAAGATGCTGCATCAGCACTGCTTGAGAACCTTATTTCAAGTCATTGTGTAACACAACCAATTTACTGTCACATTAATATGACTGTGGTAAGTCTTGTATCATATTAGCCCATACTGTCTTCTAATACAGAACTACATTTTGAATGTACTATCCAAGTCAAAATGGCCAGAGTATTCTGCCTACACAGATCTAAAGTACTGTGTTATCTCATGAGGCAAACACAAGTAAAGTGTTGTGGATACAGTAAAATAAAAACCTCTGTCAGACATTTGTAAAAACACACTCATGTTAGTTTGCTGCCTTCTGTGCAACCTTTCCCCCTACCTTATTGCCCTAAAATGAAATAATGGATCAGTTCAATTTGTGTTTCATTTTTAATCAAACATGATGGACTGTCACTCAAAACAATAGTGTGACAACAACCATTAATCAACTTAGTAGGCCACACAAACTCCAAATGACAAAAACAGCAGCAGTGGGTTCAGGTACAAAAGCCGACTCAGTTTATCCAAGAATTGATATATATTTTTTACATGTATTTATATCATTTTACATTTTATATGTACATATGTTATATTAATAGCACCTTTACCTATACTATTTTGACAAGGACATGCTTTTTGGGGATTGCTGTGTTATGTGCTGTACATTTTAGTGTGTTTTTTATCATGACATGGGTTCTGTGGTTGAATTGTTCGTTGATTGTTGAATATTTATGTACTTTATGAATATTCATTATATGTTTTTATTTTATTGGTTCAATGTTAATTGGGGGTGGATCTGATTGTTTAAATTGAGCTCAGTAACAGTTTTCTAATTTCCTTGAAAAAGTCGCTGATTCACCAGAGACGAAAGCGCTTGGAATACTATTTATACCGCTTGGATTTCTATGTGACTACACCTTTTGTGTGTTTTATTGAGCAATCATTATTGCCACGCCTGCTAAGTGTATTCGGGAATGTTTATGTATTAATGTGTGTATGTATATTTGTAAAATGAATTTTAACATTATTTCTTTTACTTGCTTACTTTGTAGTGTTTGTTTATTAATATTTCTGCTGCTTCTGAAGTTTGATTTTATCATTTAGTAATACTGTCTGTAACTGTCTGATACTGTTGTCAACATGTTAGTCATATTGCACTGCCTTATCTTCTGGGGTGTGGCTGAAAAGGGTCCTGCACCAGCCCACTTGGCTGGTTGTCAAACAAATAATAATAATAATAATAATAATAAATATCAGCCACAGCATATTTACTATTAAAGTTATCATCGTAATACACAGCATTATGACTGTCAGATATAGGAAACAACCATCCCTTTTTATGCTTCTTTGCCTTTTTTTTTCCTTTTTATTTTTCATGTCATATCAAGTTGTGTAATACAAAATGCCCTTTCTTTGCATTTCTGTCCCAGAAAAGTGTTTGATGCCTTTCAAGTTCATGATTATCCCTACCTTATCACAGAATATAATTCTCCTTAATATCCGGTAGATAGGAGCAGTTTATTTAGTGCTTGAAATGAACCTTTTTATGTATGAGCGAGTCCTTCTTTCCTTCTTGGTTTATTTCCTTTATAACACAAGGCCTCTGTCCATTCCTGTCATTACTGTTTGATGATTTTTGTGTCCACACTGTCTGTACCCATATCTCTTTCATTACTGATTTCACATAATGTGACATTTCCTTAACTATCTATTGCAGTATTTCCAGTTAGCCCTATCTAGCCCCATTTTCTAAATGTTGTTTCTTTTTAGAATTGTGATTATTTACTTTGCTAGTACAAAATAAGTATTTTATATCTAGTCCTCTTTTTTCTTCCACAAGAGGCATGCATTTCCTTCTTCCTTTATATCATTGTCCAACTTATTAATTATGAATATACCTGACAGCTGACTACACACAAGAACTTGTGCGCTTGGATATTACACAAAAATAGAAATCCTCCCCACCCATTCATACAAACAGTGGCTTTTGTCTGTCGTAAAAACTCATTTCCCTGTCATATCCTGTGTATGTGAGTACTGTATCTTTAAGAATAGCAGTAAGTCTGGGGTGCATGTCATGTGATTAGGAATGGATCTTCAGTTTGGGGTAAAAACTTAAAATGAAAAATCTCTCTCTCTCTCTCTCACTGTTTTTGTATGTTCAGTGCCTCTACAGGCTAAATTGAACTGCTACTTAACCAAGTAATTTATTTTGCAAATCTGACATCATTTTAGAAAATAAGATTTTCAGTTCATGTCTTGAATTAGGACACTAAACCCCATTTTTTAGCAATACACTGATGCACTGGTTTTGCCTTTTTATAGCTGTTTTTCATTTGGATGCACCTAGATGGTAGGTTAACCATAAAACTGAGAGAAACTTGTATATGCTGACCATCTGTTGTGGTAACACTTTAAAGTTGTCTTTTTTGTATTACATATTAACAGACAATGATTAAAAAGATAGTTTCTGTACTTCACAGCCATTTCAAATGTTGAATTTGCACAATTACATTTGATTTGCCTTCTGCTGGACCACAAGCCCACTTTTCTAACTTGTTTTCCATTGTCATTATGACTGTAAAAAACATAAACATTTCTGAAGTTTCAGAGGATCCTCTCAGAAAATTGAAAGTCTGAAGTTTCAGTGTTTTCAGCTTTATCTCCCCGTAAGTAGTCTTTGCAGCAAGGTGGAAAGGATCCAATAAACCATGTTTCTTAATATCACATGCACAGAAGCCAGTAAGATATTTATCACAGTTTCTTTTAAAGACGACTAAAATGACAAACTTTTCAGTATTAAAACTAAATTCCAGGCATATTGTGCATTAAAAAATCTATCTTATGTGACATAAATCAAGAGTTATAGAGAACTAATGATGTGTTACTGAATTAAAGTTCACAGTACATGGCTATGATTTTGGTGAATTATATGACACACTGATAAGAGACAGAATAGTCTATGGCATCAAAAGTAATCACATAAGAGGCCAACTACTGCAAGAATCTAATTTAACATTGAAAGATCCACAGATGGGTGCTGTGGGAGAAAACTATCAAATGTTAAAGTCCACAAACATATGACACTTGCGTTGGAGGAATACAAAACTGAGACTCTGTTTGGAAATAATGATCTTGAGTGTCTATGAAAATAGGACAGATTATTCAGGGCTATGGACTGTATGACATTTAGGAATCAAAACACGAAGAATTGGAAAGATTTCACTGTGCTTCAGAAACTTGGTTGCCTCCTTAATTACTCTGTCTTATAAGTTGATTTTTGTGTACTAAAGTACTTTTTAGCAATTTCAATTAACAGAACTAATTATAATGACAAGGTTTTGTGAAGAAGTAGAGCAGAATAATTTTTGAAATGTTGGAAATTCAATGACCTGTGGTGGTAGAAAAAAACAAAATTGTTGACCACATGGTCCAGGTAATCAGCCAAACAAGTATTTGCTGAGAAGAAAAATGCTACAAAACATTGGTTAAAGGATATAGGAGTAGCAGTGAAAATGATTATAAAAGAAAAATGACTGTGTTAATAAGTTACTAATTTTCACAAAGCAGCTGGTGTTACGAAGAAAATTGTAAACTGTTGCAAGAATACACAATCATCATTTTGTCTATGCAGCAATGATATCATGAAATAAGAAATGCAATGAATAAAGTATGTAGTCAGATGACATGTATATATATATATATATATATATATATATATATATATATATACATATTTTGATATAATGAACCAAATATCTTTGTTTGTAGTATTGACTAGAAAACACAGATATTGCAACATCCTCAGCACATGCAAAATAAAAACTTAAAGCAAAAAACAATGTTTTTAAAAGCGGGGGGTGCAAGCACCCCTGTATCTCTCATGTGGTATGTGGTGCCCCATACCCCCTGCTAATTATATGTATTAGCTCTGAGACCACACAGTATCAGGGAAAGGATATATTTGTCTACCTCAAATATTGTGCTGTCTTGCTCACTTTTTGACCATATGTTTAGTCGCCCAAATTTTTTGGACTAGACAGATGATTAACTGTACTGTTCATAATAATCACTGCATATACATATATATATATATATATATATATATATATATATATATATATATGTGTGTGTGTGTGTGTGTGTGTGTGTGTGTAATGTACAGCCACTGGTGAGTTTAGAAGGTAACCCATTATGAAGAAATTTATGTTTAGCTGAACTGCTTGAAGAAGAGGGATGTTTGAGTTGTTTGAACTTTTTAAAATGACAGATTGGCCTCTTTTTTCTAAGAAGCTGTTGGGTATTGATAAGGCATATCATTCACCTTTTGACTGGTGCAGATAAAGTTAAGGGAAAACCATGAGTAATACTGCTGCAGTTTTTAACTTATTAAAAAAACTGGTACTTTGGGAGATATAATGGCCAGGTTAAAAAGTGTTTAAAGATCACTAGACCTATTTATTTCATTCATGATTTTTCATATGGAAATATCTACCTGGAAGAGCATCTGCTATTGCCAAGACGTTCTGATGCTTATTTAGATGGGATTGTATTATAGTTCGTTTATATATACTTTTGGAAAAAAAGATTAACCTTTGTGCTTGCAGGTAAGTGTATTAGTCTGTGGTAATGAAAAAGTGTGACAGATTACCTCTGTAAGGCTGGCTTGTTATACATGCAATTTATATAGTATCATGCTTGTAAATATTATTAACTTAGAAGGATTTTTCTCTTTAGAGTTAAAAATTATTTAATCAGTACAATATAATACAACACAATAACCATACAACCATGAGCCTAATGCCCGAATAGCCTGGCTTCCCCTTAATGTTTGACCATTCCCTGTTTAAACATGGTAATATTATTCACATTTTAAATTTCAGTAGGTGGCTAATTTAATTTCCAAACAAATTCTGAAATCAAATAATCACAATGTTATTTTTACAAAAAAAAATCATCAGTTTAATTTGATCAGTCCCACTTTCTTAAGCCTAAACACTTATCATATTTATTTATGGATTGCATTGTATAGTAAGATTAGATCACAGTGTAGAAGTCTATAATTTCCAGAAAATAGTCACAGTTTAAGTGATCTTTTTTCATTTCCTAGCATCTACTTATCATAAATCATTTTACATTTCATTTTGCTATTCTCCAGTTGTATTTTACAGTTTTTTAAAGGAGATCAAAGACAGTTTTCAAATTCAGTTTTAAGTCTAAAATACCTCACATATATTGTTTCGATTACATTTGACTGCATTGATTTCATATATTTTCAAATGTAACTGACACTTTTGTTGCACACTTTATCAACACTATTTATATGGTGATCAAAACAGAGTTTGTTATCAACCCATAAGTCTGTAAACGTTGAATTTTCAATATACATTTTTTCTACATTAAATAAATAATATATTTACTATGTGACTGGTAAAAGGTCATTTATGTTATTTTATCATTGGTAATTGTTATGCTGTTCACTTTTGGCCATATATTCAGTTCTCTTTTGGATATATATTCATTTAAGTCAAATGTAGTTGCAATTTCTGTTAACCTTCTTTACTGGCAAAATTATTTCTTAATTTTAAATCATCAGCATAAAGACAATAAAATGTGCAATGCTATGCTGATGTTTGAGATATGTAGCCTAAATTGACAAGATCCCAGACTAGACACCTGAAGTACCCCTAATTTATGCAATATGACTCTGTCCTTAAAGCCATTAAGTCCTATTTGCCATAACTGTCTGTTTACTATTTCCCCATGCAGTTCAATAAATGCATAGATAAAACTGTACTGTACAGTTTCCATGTCAGGCTGTTGAGATCCACCCAGTCAAATGCTGATGTGCAATCAATAAAGATCATATCCATTTGTATTTTATGTTCAGTTGTCATAATGAGGTTACCATAAAAATGATTCAGATAGCAATGGACCTTTCCTTAATGTACACGTTATGTATAGTACATATAACTAACTGCTCTAATTTTGTAAGTAATGTTAGTGTTAGCGACTCCAATACTTTTCCAGTGTTTGACGCAAGCTGATGGGTATAAGATTAATTAGGCAATTATATGCATCTCTTCTCAGACACACACACACACACACACACACACACACACACACATATTTGTGTATGTTTGTGTGTGTGTGTGTGTGTGTGTGTGTGTGTGTGTGTGTGTGTGTGTGTGTGTGTATGTGGCATATGTACAACTGGTGGGTATCTGTTTACTAAACCTCACCACAGAGTATCACAAGATTTTCCCTTAGCAATTTTGTGTCATTCTAACAGATTTGGTCTACTACTTCCTTTAGTATAATACAACTTCTTTAGCATGCTTACTGCTTCACTGATATGTAAATATTAAAAAGTGAAGACTGCTTATTTTGCTGTCTCACTTTTGCTGCACTTTCTTTGTCACCACGGATATCTATCTCATAATGCTTTGCAAAGAGCTTTACAGTTTTTCCTACTTTCCTTCCAATCTTACTTTCATGTTTGAGATAATGTATATTTACTCTACTATCCCTGCCCTTTTGAACGCATTAAAAAAGCTTCTTATTGCTGTTGCTATTATTTATTAGAAGTTCTTCACAGGCTTGCTGAAGTGTTACTGCACTCTTCTGAGTAATGCTAAGTAGTTTGTTTTAGCCTTTAAACCATGTACTTCTTCCTCATCTCTAACATTTTATTGGCGACTTTGAATAATAGTTCTATTTTGAAATCTCTATTACTTTTAAAACAAAAGGGGTTTTATTCTAGCATTTTGCTGTATTATTTTTGTTTTGAACCTAATGATCTCATTTTTCAATAGGTCCCACATTTTGTCTGAATTAATACTTGTAAAAGCCACTGAGATTTTGATAGTTTGTTTTATTATACATCTTGCATTTTTTTTTCTTTGATTGGACCTGGTATAGGTAACAGAATTGATGTGGGCATAATGGAATGGTTACTGCCAGTAATACATGGCAGGGCTGTAAACCATTTCTTTCTGTACAGTCTGCATGGTACATAATATATACAGTACATCTTTAACCTGTTTGGTACTCTTACAACCTGGCTCCAACAAGTCTCATATACAAATGAACTAAACCTCCATTTTAAGCAATTGGAATTGTCAACATTGTCCAAAAACAAACTCAGGAGATTCAGAGCTCCCACTATGATGACATCCTGAGTGTTTATGGAATAGATAGTTTCTAATACTTCTCCCAAGTCTCTTTTGCCAGCCTTTCATTTCTATATATGCCTTTGATAAATATAGCAGGCTCTCTGGTATTAAAAACTATATAAATGCATGCTATAATGCAATGGATAAAAAATAAATGCTTCTAAATTTTGAAGAAATTCCATAATCAAAACACAGCCTAACTTCCAACATCACTGATACTGCATTGATTGCAATAATATATACTGGATGTGGAATAGAAAATTTACACCGGGATACATATATATATATATATATATATATATATATATATATATATGTGTGTGTGTATAAAAACCAAAACAAACAAAGATCCTGGCCACTAAAGATAGGTACTGGAACTTGTCTATAAATACATAAAAACAAAGTATTGAAACCACCACAGCAATAGGCATAACAGAAATACTTTAATAAAGCAAAATGAGTTACTATTACACAAATAAAAAGACAAGCGCTTTTGGGTATAATCCATTTTTTTTAGGTCTTAAAATTTCAACAGTTCATGTTATCTTAAAAAGTGTCTCTTAACCAATCACATAAAAAATGTAAATAAATCATAGTTCTTTCTAAAACTCTACTGGTTGATCAAATAACTATATCCAGTCATGATATTTACATGCTAAAAAAGCTATTCCTTCTTCATTGCTCACTATAAAATTAAATGACCAATAAAAAACATACAGACACTTCCAAGTCATTGATTCTAGTATATAAACATGAAACAATCACATATAAAATGTAAATAGATCATAGTTTTTATAAAATTCCATTGGTTGATCAGAAAACTGCATCCAGTCTTAACATTTACATGTTAAAAATGCTATTCCTTCTTCATGAGTCAATGTAAAAATTGAATAGTCAATAAAAAGCATACAAAACACTTCCAAATCATTGGTTCTACTATAAAGGCATGGACCAATCTGAATTCAGACATAGACAACCCTTTTTTTTTTCTGGTTCTTCGTATTCTATATCTTAATCCTCCAGGTGGAGAGCTACTGTACCTGGGACTGAGTTAGCTGAAATGAACTGGATAGGAGATCTCCAAAACGGACAGACCCCTTCACAAACAAGGCACAGTCCAGATGTAATCCAAAGGAAAACCAAGTATTCCTTTCACAAATCAGGCACAGTCCAGAAGTAATCCAAAGGAAAACCGAGTATTCCAGCTATAAAATGTTCCACTGTTGTAAAATAAAAAGCACAATCCAGTTGTAAAAACCTACTACACTTTATTTCTGTGTCTCTGTCCATTTTGGAGATTTGCATGTATTTACTTGTTGCCTTTTTTTCTAAGTTTGGATAGGAGATCTACTAGCTCGGGCAGTCATGGTGGTGCAAAGGTTAGCATTGCCACCACACAGCAAGAGTTTCTGTGCTTCGATCCTCGGCTGGGGTGCCTACTGTGTGGAGTCTGCATGTCCTCCCTGTGGTCACGTGGGTTTCCTCTGGGTACTCTGGTTTCCTCCCACATTCCAAAGACATACTGTAGGTGGATTGGGCACTCTAAATTAGCCCTAGGTGTGAGTGCATGCATGTATGTGCCTTCTGTGGAAGGTTGGGTGCAAGGCTGGCAACTTGCACCATAAAATTCCACTGCCAATCATGAGCAGACAGGTGATCCGCTGTGGCAACCACTAAGCGGGAAAAAGCCGAAAGAAGAAGAAGGAGATCTATGAGCTAATGTCTTTCCAGGCTTAAACTCTTGCCTCCCCCTCAAACTGGCTCTGAAGAGACGTAGACTTAAAAATTAATAACTTTATTATTTAGACATGGCACATATACATAGACATCTACTGATGCATATATGCTGATAGATGGTTGGATGAAGTGAATCCCTACATTCAGTGTGAGAACTAGTAGCTTCTGGTATTTATTAAGTGTTATTCATCACTGTAAATATAATTGCTTTGGTTATTCTGGATGTGTCTATTTCTGCCCAGTTGCCTATGTCTGAATTCAGTTTGGTCCGTGCCTTTATAGTAGAACCAGTGATTGGAAGTGAAGAAGGAACAGCCTTTTTAGCATGCAAATGTTATGATTGGATGCAGCTTTTCTAATCAACCAATAGAGCTTTACAAAAACTATCCCCAGGATTCAGCAAGCTCTGCACAGTGTGCAGGAATAGTGCAGGAGCTGCTGGAGGCAATATGGTCGCCGAGAGATCCAGGAACAAGCTCTCGGGATGTGCACGAGCACTCCTGCACTATTCCTGCACAGACACACCTCCTGTATGCAAATTACCCCATTTGCAGGTAAAAAACATGCAAATGAGGTGAATTTGCGATCCAGGAAGCTGGCAGCTGGCTGTGCAGGACTAGTATAATCTGCAGAAATGAACTCGGTTAGTAACCAAGTACATTTCTGCAAACTACAAAACAGAGCCATGACAGCACCAAATAAAGGGTGTATATGATGTGTAAAGCATGCCAATGGACAAATTTATGGCCATTGGCATGGAAAACAGTTGCAAACATAAAAAAAAAAAAATTTTTTTTTTTGGCCAATTTTGTTTGTTTAAGTGTAGGGCAGCGGCATGCAAATGGGACTGGCCCGAAAAAAAAAAAAAAAAAACACTGAAAAAAGCATTCTACCCAAAAGCACAATTTTGCCATTATACTCAATAGCAGGCAGAAGACAACATGGCCAGTGAATAGTGGTTGCTAAGGGGGAAGGCTCAGTGTCAGACTTGTAACTGGCATTAGCAGGCAATCCTATGCAAATGAGGGGAATGATACTGACTCCCAGTTTACCCCTCATGGCTAGTCTGCACCCAACCGTGTAGGTGGAGGAAGACCATGGTGCAAGCCTAAGAGCTAGCTGACTTCATAGATGGGTGTGTCAGGCATACTGTAAGCTTATTGGAGCCCTGTGGCTCGGGTTTGCCCTTAGCTTAGCAGAGCAAAGCAAGGGTGTGTGTCTGAAGCTGCCAAGCACTCTTTACATTGCCTAAGTGGGTGTGCATGCTGCGCACCATGATTTAAAGGGAGAAAAAATAAATAAGCAGCTCTGTGCACATCTGAGCACTGTGTTTGTGAGGTGCACCCCTGGACTTAAACAAAAGGCAATGGGAAGGGAAGACAGAAGTAGGATGGTAATCAAGGAGAGCTAGCATAGCTGGCAGGTGAAATGTATCAGAATCAGCCAATTACTCAGGCAGCAGCCCAGCCCGGCACACTACTATAAACTATGCAAACACCTTTCCCTCTCATTTTTTCCCATAACTTCTACACCACTGGTGTACACAAACAAAAGCAACAAAATGATAAGGGCTGCAGCAGCTATCATAAATCAACATGTGGAAGAGGCTGAGGGTGGTGAGGGTGAGAATGCTGATGACCAACCCACAGTGAGGAAAAGGAGAAGAGTGTAAAGACCCAGGGTAACCTACCAGGGGCTACATGAGCTGGAGATAGTGAAGTGCTATAGGGTGGATAGGAACCTCCTACAGCAAATTGTTGAGCTGTGCCGGCCACACCTCACACACAGAACCAACAGAGGGGAACCCATCCTAGTGGATACCAAGGTATGTGTAGGCCTAAGAATACTAGCCACCGGTACCTTCCAAAGGCCAACTGGGGATATCACGGGGTTTTCACAGGCATCAGCATTTAGGGGACTTCACCAGTTCCTGGATACCATATCAGCACATGCTGGTGAGCACGTATATTTCCACAACAGCCGTGAGGTGTTGACCAGTAATATGCGTCTCTTCCACCAAATAGCAGAATACCCTGAGGTAGTGGGTGCTATAGACTGCATGCACATATGCATCAAAGCACCACCCGGTGAGTGGGGTAGGGCAGGGCCTACATCAACCGCTAGGGTTTCCTCTATATCAAATGCCAGGTCATGTGTGATGCCCAGGGCATTATAATGAATGTGTGTGCTGGCAGTCCTGGAAGCTATCACAACTCCCACATCTGGCATATGACACAGCTGTACCAGAGATTTGCCAATGGGGGCAGCCCTTACACCCACCTAGTGGGGGATGATGGTTACACACTGGAGCCATGCCTGATGACACCCATCAGAAATGCACACACACCCAAATAAGAACTTCATAATGAGGCACACGCACAGACCAGAATCATAATAGAGTGTGTGTTTGGGATGCTCAAGTCATGGTTCCGGTGCCTGGACATATCCGGTGGAGCCTTGCAGTACTCACCAGCTACATGTACCCAAATTGTCATCGTATGTGCCATGCTACACAATATGATCCTGTGGAAACAGCTGCAGCAGGAACAGCACGGTGCAGGGCCACACAGCTCCCCACCATTGCCAAGGCCTGCACAGGCACAGAGTGACTCAGCAGAACAACCTGAGCCTGCCCCAGTAGGCAAAAAGAGGCATGCCCAGTATGCCCAGGCCATGGCAAAGAGGCAATGCATAGGACATACACTGACATGGTAGGGACCCAGGGAATGACACCTCTCTTTGACTCACACATACAGTAAAAGGGATGCCAAACATAACACTACCTGTGCTTAACCATGTATAGGGAGTGTACTATGTGCATCCAACATAGTCAGCCTTCCAGCACCATCCTCAATAGTGGCACAGCCACAAGGTAAGTCAATCTCCCTATCAATTGTTGAATGGAGTAGTATGTGTTGTTATTTGTATCTATGGTATGGATGTGAACATGCAAGGGAATTGGGTGGCTGAATGGGATGCCAGCAGATAGTAGACACTTATAGTGGCAGGATGAAATCTCTAACAAATACTGGTGTCACCATAGTAGCCAGTACTAGACAAGGTGACAAAACTCACTTCAGGAAATATGGTGGGCCAAATGTGTGTCCATAGGACACACACATGCCAGTCAGGGAGGCTCACATACCCAACAACAGTCTCAGCCAGCAGGACAGGCATAGACAAACACGAACAAAGGCTGTGCTAAGGCCTGTGATTGATGGCTATGGAGAACATCCTCCCTCCAGACCTACATGGATAGACTACAACAGGTCAGGCAGTGGGATGTTAGTTCTGAAGGGTAAGAAATCTAAAACTGAAATGTAGGTCAATCAAACCTAAGAACTGTAGTACACTGATATGCCTCTAGTCAGCATGATAGGTAAGAATACAGAATGAAATAGAGTACCTGAAATACCAATACAGTCATAGCAAATGTGTACAAGTGTCAGGTGTGCCCCCCATCAATCCTATGTATAAATGTAGTAACATGTATGTATAGGTGTAATAAAAGTGGAGCACAGATTACCTGAGCTGGCCAAAGTAGCAGGATAGATTGTTGCATGTGTAGAATATGCAGGGTTGTGTGTGTTATGTTGGTGTGTGCTGTATATTTTGTGAGAGTGGTCAGTATGTAGGCATGGTGAGGTTTGTCCTGGCAGTCATTGGCCAGTAGTGCCGATGACGGCCAAGTTCTCACAACTGCAGTGCCAAACAGAATGCATCTCAGCAAAACACATTCCAGCAGTAAGCCATAGTAAATGTTTGGATGTAATATCTGTCACCATCTGAAAGATGGACATGGCATGAATGTGAGCCCAGACATACAAATAGTACACAGGTGGCAGTACCCCAGACAGTCTATAATATGTTACTGTCAAATGGACACACCTTTGGAATTGTACATACAGGTTAGCAGCACATTAGTTGGGTTTGTAGAATGGAATACTGATATCATCTGGCCAAACACTGCCAGACCACAAAGGTCACAAGTATGAATTATTGAGAAACTGCTGATGTCCCTGCACAAGCCAGCATAAGTGGAATGCCTCATGCATATCTGTGAGTCAGATGCAAGTAGTGTCCATAGCACACATGCACCCAGCTCACCCCACCATCACCCACAGATACCTCACAGGTCCTATCCCTGCTGTTGGGAATGAGTACAATATGACCCCCACCTCTGTATGGCAATAGCCAAAGAATGCAGCATGCAGAAGAGGTGTCCCATGCAGGTGTGTCCCTAGCTGTAAGCAGCACCCTGCCAGCATCCACACCACTGGATCAATAATGACAGAAAGTATTGGCATTAACCTTACACACCTGCCCTATCACCCTAGGGGAATATAGTGTCTTGCAGTCTGTAGGACTGACACAATGCAATGGCCTGCTACAGCTGGCATGCATCACTACCAAATGCCCTACAGTCCTCTGCCAAAGGCTTGTGTCTCACCCATACTACCAATGTATGTTATGTCATGGACTCCCAAATAACAACATAACACAGTCCACAAAAGCAAATGCAAGGCGATGTGGACGAATCCCAGTAACATGTCCACCATGTCCTACTGCATGAACTTTGGACCAACACCAAATTACCGCTGGGATGAGGTGATAACTATAGGGAACTTATCAGATAATGTTTTCATAATGTTGGGAATAGGATTGAATAATAGAGGTGGGTAGGAGCATGGACGGCATGGAGTGTGTGAAGTCTGAAACCCAGCTGTGCGCACATACTATCCCTGCCTGCAAACACAGGAATGGGTGGCTACAAACCTCCTCGTAAACCACAATGTGAAGGAGTAATTTCCAGAATTATGACCCCTGCCTCTGGGTAACCTGTGTGAATCTGTACAGCTGTGAGGTATGGCCACAGCAGGACATGGCCATACTGTCACGTCGATGGATGTACAAGCATGGGATCCTCAGCCACCATTTTACCAAGGTGCTGAACCATTTACACAGACTCATCAGCATGTTTCTGCAGCTTCCCCGCCAGAATGGCATGATTGTGCAAGAATATGTAGGTTGCGGACCACAATACTGGACACAGCTGCATTCACCCTGTGTTCCTCAGGACATTACTGCAAGCAAATATGTATACCTGACTGTACTTGATGACATAAAACATCACAGTGTAAAATAGTACATATGTCTGAATATCTCTGCTAACACCAAGACCATGTAGCAGAAGCAGCACAGACACAATTACCTACAGTAACCCACTATCCTTTGCCCATTTTGACCCCATATGGTCAACCAATCTACAGATATCCTGCAGAAATAGGCTGCTAGCTGTAAGTGTAGAACACAAAAGCCTGCACTGGAGTACAACCTACTTGGAATGGATTCACACATTCAGTACAGAAGATCATACTGGACATGCTCCCACACTTAGAGAAACAAAGCAATGTCTGACAACAAAGTACTGAAAGGTCATACTGGGCATGTTCCCACACTTACAGAAATGAAGCCCATGTCTGGCAACAACAGTGGACTATATATATCTGACAGTCACAGATGTTTGTGCACACACTCCTCATTACACACCAGTCATGCTTTGCACACACATTGGATATGAATACACACATATATCCAAGGACAACACACTATAATAGGCCAACATTACACATACATAGATATGTGGAAGAGAGTGACAGACAGTGACAAAGAGCCTCCCATCATGAGGCCTGTCCCACTCAGCATACATCCAGTTGGTTAAAACCACATGATGTGCAAATGTCAATCACTGTAGACATTTGCCTCTGGTATCCCTCAGCACTATAGTATCTGTGGTGCCTGTGATAACTGTGTAACATGACTGTACAAGTCAGTAGTCATTTAGCAGTTGTATACATGTACCTGTGAAATATAAACCTGTATGTGCCTGAGTGTTGTGTATCTGCTTCCAGATGAATGGGTTATGGCCCATGCACACACACTGTACTCTCCATTGCCCTACTATGGCAAGCCTACTGTCTTCATGTTGAAATACACCTTTGGGAAAGCAGTAGCACTATAATCTTTGTGGTGCATGGTATAACTGTAATGCTATAGTGTGATGTACTAATTAGGTAGGAGTTCTAATCCCAGACATGTCAAATGTGTGTGTGTGTGTGTGTGTGTGTGTGTGTGTGTGTGTGTGTGTGTGTGTGTGTGTGTTTGCTTGTGTAGGGATCGATGCTTTTGAGGCCATTCACAATCATTGCAATTTCAAATGCCCTACTTTGGCAGGGCTGCTGATGTCATTCACTTTGAAATACAACTTTGGGGAAAGAGTAGCCCAGTAAGCTCCATGGCACATCCTCTAACTGCATAATGCTGTAATATGATGTACTAGTTAGGTAGGTGTTCTAATCCCAGACATGGCCACTGTAAAACTTAGTGCGTGTGTTTGCTTGTTTGTGTAGAGATCAATGCTTTTGAGGCCATTAACAGTCACTACAACTTCTATTGCCCTACTTTGGCAAGCCTGCTGATGTCATTCACTTTGTAATACACCTTTGGAGAAGGAGCAGCCCATTAATCTCCATGGCATGTCCAATAACTGCATAATGCTGTAGTATGATGTACTAGTTAGGTAGGAGTTCTAATCTCAGACATGGAAACTGTAAAACATTGTGTGTTTGTCTGTGTAGGGATCAATGCTTTTGAGGCCATTAACAGTCATTACAACTTCCATTGCCCTGCTTTGGCAAGCCTGCTGATGTCATTCATTTTGAAATACACCTTTGGGGAAGGATTAACCCAGTATGCTCCATGGTGCAACCTGAAACTGCGTAATGCTGTAGTGTGGTGTACTAGTTAAGTAGGAGTTCTCTTCCCAGACATGGCAATTGTAAACCATTGTGTGTGTTTGTCTGTATAGGGATCAATGCTGTTGAGGCCATTCACACTCACTACAATTTCAAATGCCCTACTTTGGCAGGGCTGATGATGTCATTCACTGTGAAATCCACCTTTGGGGAAAGACTAGCCCAGTAATTTCCATGGTGCATCCTATAACTGCGTAATGCTTTAGTGTGATGTACTAGTTAGGTAGGAGATCTATTCCCAGACATGGCAACTGTAAACCATTGTGTGTGTTTGTCTGTGTAGGGATCAATGCTTTTGAGGCCATTCACAGTCACTACAACTTCCATTGCCCTACTTTGGCAAGCTTGCTGATGTCATTTACTTTGAAATACACCTTTAGGGAAAGAGTAGCTCAGTAAACTCCATGGCGTGTCCTATAACTGAGTAATGCTGTAGTGTGGTGTACTAATTAGGTAGGAGTTCTATTCCAGACATAGCAACTGTAGAAGTTTGTCTGTGTAGGGATCAATGGTTTTGAGGCAATTCACACTCACTACAATTTCAAATGCCCTACTTTGGCAGGGCTGCTGATGTCTTTCACTTTGAAATACACCTTTGGGGAAAGAGTGGCACAGTAAGCTCCATAGTATGCCCTATAACTGCATGATGCTGTAGTGTGATGTACTAATTAGGTTGGAGTTCTAATCCCAGACATGCCAACTGTGAAACTCTGTGCGTGTGTTTGGTTGTGTGTGTACAGAGATCAATGTTTTTGTGGCCATTCACAGTCACTAGGCACTCCTAAAAATGGAGAACATTGATATCTGTGCAGTAATAGAGACATGATCCAAGGCTCTAGAGAGCAGCCCTGCAATACCAGGTACAGCTCTCACCACATCTGTTGGCCACCAAACCAGGACCAAAATAATAAAGGTGGAGGAGTGTCCATATTCACCAAGGATATTCACACCACCAGGCTACATGCCCAACAGAATGCATCTGAAATACCCCCCGGTGCAACTAAAACTAGGTCAGATTGCAATCCAAATTGTATAGCTTGCTACAGGTCCCCCACTATACCCCAAGATTCCCTCTACACCTTTTGAAACATACTGGAAAATATTATGATACAACCAAACACCCTAATACTAGATGACTTACACTACCCTGCCATTAACTAGGAAAAATGCTTGTGTACCAACATGTGTGCCCAACGGTTCTTGGAAGTCATAATTCCCAATGCCCTGGATCAAGTAACCCATAGTCCCACCAGGAGCTCAAATATCCTAGACCTGGTCATTACCAACATGAGAAATCAATGCTCCATACCTATGGTCACCCCATCGGTGGTCAGGTCTGCCCATAAGCTAATCACCCTTAACATCCACATCCCTCCCCCACACTCCAGTAAGGAAACCTCCGTAAAACACATCTCCAAAGCCAATGTCATGCTACACATGTCAGACGTGACTAACATCATGACACCCATGCAGACGGGAACTGAAAGGACGACTGCTGACTCCTACATGAAGGCACTGTACAAGCACATCCAATCGTGCATGAATCATGCCATTCAATATACAACCAAGACGCTCCCCACCAAGAAAAGGAAGCCAATGTGGTGGCCCCTACCATAAGCATGCTGTACAACAAAAGGAAAAAAACTGTTGCAGAAACGAGGAAATTTCCAGGATGCAAAATACTCCCTTACCAGCTACAGTAAGAAGCTGAGATCCCTCATAACATCCAACAAAGCTAGTTACAAACATAATATAGCCAAAGACAACTGCAAGCCATTCCATAGCTATGTCAGTAATCTAAATGGCAATGCTCAGATCTGCTCTGAGCTACAACAGGATGGTATTAAATATACTGGTCCCAAGGATATTGCCAATATCCTGGCAGATCGATTCAGTGCCAACTGCACCCCCCCTCCCACTACCAAAAGGGCCCATCTCAACACTGAAAGATTGCCAGATTCCAGTAATAATGGCCACACAGGTAAAACCCACACTCTCCAGAGCTAAGACAACAGCAGCCATAGGACCAATCAATATCCCGGGCTGTGTACTACATGAACTACAGAATGAACTGGCATTTCACCTACGTGCCATGTCTAATCATAGCCACACCTCAGGCTTCATGCCCACTATGTTGTGCACACCCATAGTTATCCCAGTCCACAAGGGGGGATCCACATTGGATCCTGGGAACTACAGCCTCAGCAGTATGACATGCCTGATCTGCAAGGCCATGGAATGTATTATCATGGAAATTAAAACAAAGACATTGGCAACCTGCAAACACTGGACCCCAACCAGATTGGGTTTGTGAAGGGCTGATCATGTCACCTGAACCTGACTGACAACTTCGAATCAGTCTCCAGAGCTGTGGATGAGGGTAAGGTGGCTCACACAGCCTATCCAGACCTCACTGAGGCCTTCAACACCATCCCCCAGTCTGGAATTATAGATAAATGTACCAAGCTGGCCATTAATCCCTATGTAAACTGAAGGGCTAGCAACTGCTGTACTGACAGAACCCACACTGTAAATGTAGGTGACACCAACCCCACCTCCAGACAAGTGACAGTTGGAGTACCTCAGGGATCTGTCCTGAGACCGCCCTTGTTTGGCATCTACTTCTCTGAAGTACAGGCCAAACTAAGGGACTCTGGCAAACAAAGGTCACAGATGACTATACACTGGGCACCAATATTGAATCCCCACATGATGTGAATGTTCTACAGAAGGTCCTTACAGAAAGAGATGCTTGGTGCCTGAGCCATGGCCTCAAGATCAATGCCAAGAAATGTATAGTTATCCCCTTTAGGAAGGGACATGTACCTGTGAAGTAACACATAGGTGGCAGTACAATAAACACCTAAAGTGTGATAAGAGACTTAGGGACACAGGTGGACAGTGGTCTCACCTTTAATAAACACATCGCCACAGCAGTCAGGAAATCCACCTATGTAGCCCACCTCATCACTAAGGGCTTTACATCCAGGAAAAAGGAGGCCATTGTCCCACTGTAGTCATCTCTCAGTAGACCCAGTACAGACTATGATAGCCCATTAGGTATGTGCCTCACAAGACATCTGCAACAACTAGAAAGGCTGCAGACATACCTCAATAAAAGAATCACAGGCCTAAACCAGATGCCCTATGCTGACCATCTGAAAATCATCCAGCTATACTCTGTCACATATTGTGTACTCAGTGGTGATCTCTGCTTAACATACAATGCCATGTCAAATCCAGAGCTGTTGGACATGCTACACTTAAAGAAATCCAAACCCTCAACGCCACATGCTCCAGGGATCTAAACCTTGTCATCGCAATGAACAATACATGCTGGAGAGATAAGTTCCTGACCTAGAGACTCCCCAGACTCTGGAAAAGACTGCTCATACATGTCAAGCAGAGTGCCTTTTTGGCCCTCTTCAAAAGGAACCTGGACAATTGGATAGGAGATAGGAAATTAACCCTGGGGATCATGTCAGTTGCCCTGCTAGACAGGGGTCCAGGGAAGTAAATATTGTGGGAAGACATAACCAGGGAATTGTCATGGCTAGGTGTGTATAGGCCATAGGGCTGATAGCCTAGTACCAACCTATGAAACTATGAACCTATGACCTACACTTTCCATTGCCCAACCTTGGCAAGGCTGCTGATGTCATTCACTTTGAAATACACCTTTGGGGAAAGAGTAACCCAGTAATCTGTATGGTACATGCTATAACTGTGTAATGCTGTAGTGTGATGTCCTAGTTAGGGATGAGTTCTGATCCCAGACATGGCAACTGTAAAGCTTTGCATGTGTGTTTGTTTGTCTGTGTAGGGATCAATGCTTTTGAGGCCATTCACAGTCACTACAACTTCCATTGCCCTACTTTGGCAAGCCTGCTGATGTCATTCACTTTGAAATACACCTTTGGGGAAAGAGTAGTCCAGTAAGCTACATGGTGCTTGCTATAACTGCGTAATCCTATAGTGTGATATACTAGTTAGGCAGGCATTCTAATCCCAAACATGGCAACTATGAGACTTGGTGTGTGTGTGTTTGTCATATGTATCCTGTGTGGAGATAGCTGTGAGTGTGTAATAACAGGACTCATTGTGGAGTGGATTTTGCAAATTTCTTATATGGTGGGCCTATTATATGTCACAATGTCCACCTTACAAGGATAACAGATGTCAAACAGCAGAGAGGCTGGGGTAGACAATCCATACCCCTACATGTGACATCATGGCTTGGGAAACAATATAGGCAACCCTTGTATTACCCAGAGAACACTCTCCACCCATGTCTCATACACAAACACACCTGGCTAGGCAATAACCACTATGTTGGTAGTTCCCTGCATATTGCCCACAGATAGCAACCATGGTGTGATTGCACTGGACTACAGAGGACACGGCACCCTGTCCCATCCCTACAATAGGCAAATCATTGCATACAGTGCTCCTTCACTATGTTCCCCACTGGACGCCTGCAACAACTGTAGAGCCAGCAAATGTAACCCTCAAAGGACATACCATACCTTATACACATGTCCTGTATGGACAGATGCCACTGACACCAGTGAACACCTGTATCATGCTGTCAGTGTAGGTGCAGGGTCAACCTGGTGTCCATTGCCAGTTCTCACCACATGAGGTCAGGGCTGGCACATCTGATAATAACAATCTGTCTACACAACATGCCCCAGACACCCCAGGTACACTTCCACATGTCACGGAACATGCATGTGGGATGTGTGCACATCCCAGACACCATCAATGTTATGGAATATAGAACACATACATGGTAAGCATTGCACAGCACTGGCCTCCCACAATAGTAACCCAGATGACTGGATGGTGAATGCAATACCCATCTGTGTGGGCCAATCCAGACACTACACCCCTGAGCCACACTGCAGACCATTGTCATGTGGCCTGATGCCAAGGAATACCCTTTACCTAGCCTTGTACAGCCTTCTGGCACAATCAACCACAACACACCTGTGAAGCAATGTAACTATGCATGTCAGTACTGGCAAACCTGTGTCTGTGTGCATGTGGAGTATAATGATTTGGACGCCATTCACACTCACTACACCTCCCATTGGCCTACTGAAGCATGCCTTCTGATGTCAGACACCTTGACATACCTTTTGCCCATATATCATCCTGATAAACCCTGTGGTGCATGCAAACCTGCATATTACTGTATTGTGGCAAACTAGCTAGTTAGGAAGTCTAATCCTGACCCTGCCAACTGTGATAATGTGTGTGAGTCTCTGAGAGAGTGTGGCTGTGCCGACCTTGTCACCTGTTCTTGTGGACAGTCATGTGTACTACACCTACCTTATCCCTCCTTTATCACTGTTGCTAATGTCACTCACCGTCAAATATACCTTGGACAGTTCCCCAATATGTAAGCTCTCTGGCACATGCAATAAGTGCATAGACATGTAATAGCAGTATATAGTTAGGCAGTGGTTTGAAACCCTGTACTGATAAGTGTGTGACACAAACATGCTTATGTTTTACTCTCCCACCCCCTCCCTCTCTTACTTTGTCTCTGTCCTGTCTCTCTCACTCCCTCTCTGGTGGATGTGGTGAAGTGCACCTGCTTTGCTTAGGCAGCAGATTGTGTTTTGTAAGTGATGCTCATGATCAGTTGGTGGCCTCTGCACAAATTGCAGTCCCTCACAAGCTGATTGCATGTGGAACAGCTGTGGTAACATTTCCATAGCCAATTGCATGGAAACACAGTCCTATAACTAGGAACATCATGTGGGTGTTGGCCCTTTTCATTCACTGTGAGCAGGACTTCATGTCAGTGTTTGGCAAACAGCATCACAGATGGTAGTGGGATATACCTCTAACAACATACACTGTGGAGACAGGCCAACAAACAGGAAGGGGATGTTCCAGACATGACTATAGAATGTAAGTGTTGCTCTTCTACATTTGGAGTAATGTTGGTTTAACAGGGTTTGTGTGGATATGGCTGTCTACATGATTTAATACCTGTCATGACAGTGTTATATGTTTGAGAAAACTCCCACCTGTAGGGTTATCTGCAGACTGGCCAGTGTTTGGAGTCTTTTGTGTCTTGTGTTACTCACAGATTACCTATCTTAGAACTGCAGAAGATTAGTCTGAGGATTGCAGTCAGTACGTGGTGACAGCCATGAGAGTTACTGATTTCATATCCCTCATAGAATATATGTCACAACAAACCCTGTTACAACAGTAAATGTATGAGATTATCACAGTAACATGTCAATATTGGCCCCGTGTTCTTGCCTCCAGCCACAAGTCTGTCAACCTTTGTACATATGTCATGCAGTAAGAGGTGCATATGTTCTGTACACCATTATTTATTGACAACATACCCGATAACAAGCCAGTGATATATCAGACTGCTAGACATGTTATGTATAGTAGGGGTTATATTTGAGGACATAACCTGGGCATTCTATGGTTGTGTGTACAGTAGTGAGGTCTGTGTACTTATGGTGATTGTTGACAGTATGTATATTGTGAATATGTACCTTGGCCTCTGTACAGACTGTGTTAGATGTCATTGTTCTTCATCCTGTTCTATCTGATGTTACATGCTGCTCCAGTGTATTGTACCCTATCGACTTACATGTTTGTAGGGCCAAACAAACACATGCCCCATACCACATACAGGCATCGGACCACAATGTGTCATGGCCCAGTATATATGTAGGGTTAGTGTGTGAGTGGCACATATGAGGATGGTGTTGATCAGACAGTCCATATACTGTAATATTAAGTTTGCTTACCATATGTGGCTGTGGCTGTGTTCATACTGGTTGTGGGTATGCACTTTCACACAGGTGTCTCTTACTATGTGCTGTGACATGCCTCTAGAGCCTGCTATATTTGCAGGTACATGTGTATTCCCCCATAAGAAATGTAGGCCAGCGTTGTGGCAGTCTACCTGTAGTTTGCACAGTGCTTTGTTACATGCCTAGCAGCTTAGTGTAATTACCCAGTGTGATGTTATGTCCAGATATTTGCCAGATGTAATGCTGCCAGGCCACCATAACTGTCATGTATTTCTGACAAAGCAGTGGAATGCTGTACAGATGTATGTCACTAACTAGTGGGTAGCATGTGACCTCTGCACCACCGGTTATTATGTGTCAGGACAGACAGGAGTGTGTGAATGCATAAACTGTGCAGGCATATGTAGTCCAATATTTATGTGATATACCCATTTACATGGCTGTTAACATCCACATTGTCAGGCTTAGTGCACATGTCTTGCACTAAGGGGATCTATGTATACCTCTGGACTGACCAGAGTAAGTCAGACTGTCCACATTTATTGGTCATATCTGCGCTGTAGTCCACAGGAGCATTACTGTGATATCAGTGGTACTGTACTATGATGACCTTAGGATGTCTGTCAGTAACTGATGGCGTACATGTCAATAGCATATGTGACAACCCACACACAACATTTCTGTAAAGACAACCTCTGTTAAAGTAGCAACAGTCTACATATATACCTGCAATACATACATGACATCCCCTTGCACTAGGAGGAAGAGACTATTGTTCTGGACATATGGTAAACATATATGTATATATATATATATATATATATATATATATATATATATATATATATATATATATACACATATACATATCTACATACATATATGTATATATATATATATATATATATATATATATATATATATATACCTATACACACACACACACACACACACACACATGCACACACACACACACACACACACACACACACACACACACACACACACACACACATATATATATATATATCTACATATACACATTTATATATGTCTACACATATACAGATATATAGATATATATGTACATATAGTTATAGATATCTACACACACACACACACACACACACACACATATATATATATATATATATATATATATATATATATATATATATATATATGATGCACTATACAGATGTATATAAATACATATATATGAATATATATGTGCATGTACACGTACACATATATCTACATATGTATATGCATATGTGTATATTCATATCCTTGTCATGTGTAAACATTATTGTTGTGTATACCTTCCCAGATGTATCACACCGTATGTATCTGATATGTGTATATTTAGATATAACAACGTATGTGATGCAACAGTAATATCACTAACAACTACTACACAATTGTAGAAGTCACAGCAATTGCTCAATACTATTCAATATGTGTACTGACAGATATATTGGAAAAACAACAAATGTCTTTACAGCTGTCATGGCATAATTAACAGTTGTGACTATAGTGTACAGGGTCCTGGGTTCAAGACCTGCAAGGGCTGTTGATTTTGTTGCTGGGCAGAACAAGAGCGGCTGGAAACAGAGTGGTTAAGGCAGTTTTGAGCAGCTTTAAGCATGTTTGCGTGGGTTTGCGCGAAGCTAACTGGTGCTATTGTACGGTTAAACATACGGGTGCTTACACCGTGTATTCTTCGCTTATCGGTGCACAAATGTGCTTAGCTGTTGACACCTGCTAAGCATGGCTCAGCCCTGGTAAGCAGTGCTCACATTCCAGTATGATAACATAGCAGGGTAATGACATCTGTAATAAGCGTATGTAATGCCATGCACATAACATTCGTCTATGTGCTGTCATTACAGTAGCACAGGATGTGAGTCTCCTGTTTGGGACACTTGAGTATATATGGCTTGTACAACACTGTTATCCGTGTGAATGTGTTACATATGAGGGTAGTATCCCAGGTTATATGCAGTCACACTGGCATGTAGTGTATCATTACATTACTACCGTTGACAGTGCTTTCCCAACTAAGAGTAGATTGCTAATTGTAGTACTGGAGTCAAACACCCCTGCATGCAAAGATGGACTCTGAGTCCTCACTGTCATGTTCCTGGTGTGTGAGCTGTGTCTCATTAAATATTTCCCACTGGATAATGATCTGACATGTGGAAAATAACTATAAACTACTTTGTGTATAGCACATGTCAGTGAGGGCTGCCGTCATGTAGTAATGGCATACCTATCGGTGTCGGATGTCTGTCTGTCAACACATTCATCCTAATGCATGGATAGTTGGTGAGCTGATGTCTGTCAGTCTCTGTACAGATGTGCAGATGACAGGTAATCATCTTGAATACATACAAGCAATCCATGCTTGACTGACACTGACATGTCTGCCCAGCTGTGTTATAAATGCCACAGATAGGACTCAACACCCTGTATGCACCACATGCTATGGATACCTCAACTACACTACCACAGTCAACATAACATGCTTGGGTACAGGTCTCCAAGACAGACACTAACCATGTTATGCAATATATGTTTCATACATGTCAACTGGAGCACCTCAATGGCCCTCTTCAGGAGGCACCCAGATGATTGGCTGATGCATGTCACTCTCACCCTGAGGGTCACCACAGTGGTGTCTGTTGATAGATGGCCTGCTGGCACATGGCAGGTTGCATGATACAACTGTACACACATACCCTACACGTCCCATCTCTCCATGGATAATAGCCTGGTACACAGCTATGAACACCTGCACCAATGCATCCCAGTACTGACAAATGTGTACATGTGCATTACTGAGAATATCAGTGTCTGTGTCTTTGTAGACCTGTAGTTGGGAATACCCTGAGGCCCTTCACACCCACCGCACCACCCATTGCCATAGTTAGATGTGGCTGCTACCGTACCGGACATTACATATACTTTGTTATGCTCATCTCCCTAAGGGCTACCTGGGCCTTGAGGTACCAGCACAACACTGTTGTACAAATGGGTTGATAGGTATGGGATACCCACTGAGTTCTTGCAAGTGTGCGTATGTATGCTGTGTGCATGTGTGTATATATGTAGGGTACAGTATTCCGAGGCCACATACTCCTATTACAATACGCATTGCCACACAGTATTAGGGATAGTGATGTTGCTGTTTGTAGGAGAAGCATGACAATATATCACCCTACTATGCCTCTGGCATGTGCATTAGATGCATATCCCTGTAATAGCACTGTTGGGATGGACAAGGGGTTGTATTGCAGTCCTGGTCAATGTGTGATGGTGGGTATGTCAGAGTGTCATCATGGGTTCCACTGCATACAATATCCACAGTGGGGTCTGGGTGCTGGGTATACTGTCATTACACCATGGTACTCCTGGTACATGTCCCATGTACCACTGTATGGTGACCACTGTCACCATCAACCATACAGGTAACTCATAACACTATGCAGCCCAGTTATGCATGTGCTGTGTGCAACCTACCTGTAACTCAATGGACACACTGACAAGGTAGTTAGCACTGATAGGCCCAGGTCACTCAGATTTGTGTCTGACTGTTATGTGTTTGTCAATGTGTATATGACGGTATGTCACACTATGTATTGTCCATATACAACCATTACATCCCCCATTACCATACTGTACATGCCTGGGGATGTTCTGCATGTAACATGTAACCTGGAACACACTTCATCCTTAAAGCTGTGTGGTGTGTGCAATTAAAGCCACACACATCAGTAGCACTACATACCTAGGTAGGGGTCTAGTCACAGTGTTGCCAAGTAAGAATGTGCAGAATATACATGTCCTAGGGGGTCATCTGTCCAAGAACTGCGTGGCATATGCTAACATGTCACAGATATCATCCTGTTGACATACATTCTGGCCATAATACTGTACAGTTCATGTTAACACATTAGGTATTTGTCTATCACACTATCTGTGGTTCCACAGCACTTGTCACCCTCCAAAGGGTAGAGGTGTGCCACCCACACTAGCACACATATATTTACCATGTTGGGGATTGCACTACATTGGGGAAGGGGGCATATACCGTGCCGGTACCATCGTCAATGACATTACACTAGCAAACTGCTTATTCCACAATATGTTGTTCTGCATAGTCTGGCTGTGTGGAATTACATAGGCTACAATGGGTTCCTTGCACTGGTACATACATCCATGTGTACAGTATTATCTGTATAGTGCATCAACACCTAAGCCACTGTGTGTTATACACAAACATGTGGTGTGTAACACCCAGTACAACTACCATTGTTCACTGTAGAAGGGCTGCTAAGAGCAGCCACCATGCACTCACCTGTATACAGCACTCCCAGACCTATAAGCCATGTGGCACAGGCAGTAACTGTTATACAGACCTGTGACATGTGTTCACCTGTACCCAGGATATGGCACAGCCATGGTGTTACCACAGTGCCATACCCCTTGTGAGATATGACAGCAGACCATCCTCCTGCTGACATATGGACACCAACAACACAAATGGATAACATTATGGAGACCACAATCACTCAGTGTTACTAACAGCTATAATGCATCATGGCTGGACAGCTACACTTCCTGACATGTAAGCATTAAATGTTACTGCTGACAACATGTTACACAGAAGTACACTGGTACACTGTAGTACAGTCATTATGTGCATCAGAACCATATTAGCCTGTCTCCGCATCGATGTTATGGATGACAGGGATGTGGTACAGGTATCATCATATGCACAGGGTGTATTGTTGGTTTGCCAGAGATCTAGACTGGGCCATATGTTTGACACCATGTGTGTGAGTGAGGGGTTTTAATTACTGATATGGCCATGGTGATGTGGTGTGTATAGGTATGGGGTTGCCCTAGGTGTGTTTGAATTGTGTGTGAGTATGCATGCACACAGTCTGCCATGTGGCTGCCCTATACAGGTGTTTGTTGAAGCTGCAGACCATACCAGGTAGGGTGTGGAGTTCACCACCTCTGGCCACGGACATGACAACTGTGCCTGCCAGGGGTTCCATTTGCATGTCCACGTACAAGCCTTGATATGGTACTCTCACCTGATGATGACATATGTCTGCTGGAACCAGGTCCCTCCTGGCACTGGCCAAGGCCATGTGCACGTGACCTACTGTGGTGTGGTGTAGACAGCACCCCCACCTGCAGTGCTGGGGATGTGACTGCCACTACAGGAGCAGCTTGGTGTTCTTGCACATCCACATCGACCTCCAGATGTTGGTGTTGCTGGCCTATGTCCACAAGGCCATCTCACCACTCCCACCACTTGCTCTAGCATGGACAATCTACGGTTGAGAAGTCCCACTATCTCACTCCACTTTCTATCCATGACCTCTGTAAAATAACCGAGGGCACATGCAAGATCACAGATGTTGTCACTTACAGCTGAAAGAGCAGCCCTCTGCAGCCTCAGACCCTGTCTGGTGTACCATTCCATACGTGCCTATGCCTCTATGACAGCTTGAAACATGCGTCTGGTGATACCAGATGTGGCACTTCTGCCAGAGGCACGATGACCAGCAGCCCACCCACAAGCACCCCTGTACCTCTGCCTATATGGTACCCTGCCAGACATCTGGCTATGGCTGCTGTGTCCAGACACAGCAGCCATAGATAACACACTGTTCCATGCACTGCCACCAACCACCAACTGTCCCTCTGCTATGACCACTGGTGATGGGGTATCTATAGGCACTGTGACTGTGTGCGTGGATGGTGTGTATAACAGGGGGGTGTCAAACGATGGTGCAGTTTCAGCTTCTGACAACCCCGCCTGTGCCTCAACACACCTATCATTATTTCCAGTGTCTGTATAGACACCAACATCAGATTGCCTGCAGGAGGGACCCTGACCCATCTCGTCACCTGTGAGGGGAAAAGCAGAAACACACTTTAAGACCTGTACATCATTGCATAACAGTACACCAGTACAGACACACACACACACACACACACACACACACACACACACACACACACACACACACACACACACACACACACACACCCTGACATTCCACCATAATACCTACCTATCCCTGAGATTACAGACTGTCCCAGGTTTATTCTCTTAAGTTCCCTATCCTGCATCACACTTGGAAACTTACACTCATTAATACCAATTATTAACGTATCATTCTTCTAATTGCCTAGACAAGTGATCACAAAACATGACCTGTTACTTCATTACCTCTTTGACTTGATTGGAGACGGTTTTACAAGGACTCACTGCTGTCATCCAGTGTTCACCCTGGGTTTGTCCAGACATTGTGAGCATGGCCCCCATATGTTAGGGGCTACTACAGTCACTCAATAATATCACGCACTGGAGTGTCATACATGACTATTGCTCAGTAGATGCAAGATCTGTTGCTCTATTAACTTATTATGTGGACAACAGTAATATTTGGATGCACTCACTGGTGTTGTCTAGTAATTTCCCAGTGCATCTGTAATGCTGCATATGTGGGTATTCTTTCAACTTTCTGCTAATTGCAGTTATAACAGTATACCTGGTGTCTAGTTTCCCTCCGAATGCATGTTCCATGCTACAGACCATATTATACCATTAGCTGTCCTGAGATTACATGTCAGACAAGGATTCCTTGTGTCTCGTGTCAGTCCATGTCCATGTACTGCATGATTTAAAAGGGAAGTAGAGACATATGAACAACCCCATAATCACACATCTGCATACATGGACACACACACATACACACACACACATCCTACATACATCAACCCCCCTCCTCCACTCCACCAGATTGCACTTACAGACAAAATAACCCCCCCACACACTTACAGGTGAGGTTGCATGAAGATATTACACACAGACCTCCCATTACCCATCTGTCAAAATGCATAACATATGGTACTCAACAGCATGCAGTGCAGCTATAGTCAATCCATGCTAGCAACAGTATACATGTGTTTGATGTATGGGCTGTGTTAGTAGGTTCTGCCCCTTCCCCTGAAAAACACTGCACCCATGTACACAGTATTGCTGTGCACCTGTTCAGCACCCTGCCATGTACTGTGCACCATACCTCACAGGTGTACACAACATTGCTGAATGTGTATTACTGTGTCAGTTATGTCTGCTCTGCTGCTCACAGCCCCTATGTGTTTGTCCGACACATACCTGGGATGATATGTGGACAGATGTCATTTGTGAATGCCTGATGTCTGATTTGCAGATGTCATCATCAGCGGTGTATGTATGGCCAAAATTATACAGTTAAACTGACAACCGTCAAACCTTACCATGGCTATGGGGAGTTTACACACCCTTATTGATATGACGCCCTCTTCCTTGATATGCCATGGGACCACATTACTGCATATGTTAACATTACATGAGCCTGATATGTGACATATAACCTGTACAATCAAATGCAGTGTCAAACAAATGTGTTAGTTGTGCTGATGCTGATTGAGATGCATACACTTCATGGGTGCATATGTGTGCACACCCTTATCATGATGGTTTGTTGCACCTACAATTATGTGTACTACAGCAGTCAGTATTCTTGGCAGGTGTATACTAGCATGGGCCATCTGCATTTGCCAGTATTTGGTCAGTCTTCCCTACACATGTCCCCCAACTCTGCATGATTGCAAAGTCAACTCATGTGCACATCCCTTGGAGTTCACACACTGCCGTCACTATTGATGTGGAGTCAAGGTTATGTCTACCACAGTTTCTGACCCTGACTGTGTGCAGATACAGCCATTCATAGCATTCTTTGGATCCCTGCTGCAGTGCACTGTTGTGTCATGATGACACCACCTCCCCACCTTCAGCCATTTTGCAGATGCTTGACAACTATGGCCTACACATGTGTGTTAGTTTGCAGTGTCCTAAACACTGAACACCACGTGTAACAGCATAGTCCCAGCTAATGAATGGCAAACATACAGGTGTACACTAGCACTGGCATGGTACAGATGGCGATGGTGGGCCTGAGGTGGGGTGAGGTGTTGGTTGTGCAGCACATGTATCTTACTTGATACTGTCTGTAGATTTACAATGTGGTCTTGGTACACCAGTACACATTGTAATGCATGCCTTTTGGGGAACTTTTCTGTTATGCATACTCTACCTGTAGAGAGGCCTGGCTGATGTTTCCTGTGGTACAACTATCCCATCTGATTACCCTAACCCATAGGCCACATGTATGCAGAGTCCAGGCAATTGCTGACATGGGTACTGCACAGCTAGTACTTGCTAGACATTCCTGCAATTCCCTCAGTGTTGTGGCATGTTACTAGGCAGCCTGCATGACTGGTTTTCTACATGTGACATCATCTGTCTTGGATGGCCGTCTGTTTATTTCTTACATTATTCCTGTCCCATACATCCTCACCACATACACGATTGCACTGTTTGCCATGGTATATGTAATGGTGAGGTATGGCTACATGTCCAACTCCTGGGTGCCACCTGTTGGGCATAAGCTCCATGCCATGGCATGTAAAATGTGTGCAAGCCACGGCTGCTTCTGTTGCAGGTAAGTGGGCACATTTGATGGCCAAATGTCTTGGATAGCAGATCATTTCTTGGTGTGACACTGGGGATGTGCACTTGCTGGAAAGTGCATTTCCATGATGAATGCATGTGGTCAGTATCTCAACATCTGCTTCCACTATATTTTATTTGGAGTGTGTGCACACATATGCTTCCAGTGGTTGTGTAGGTATGTATTCCCCATATTTGCTGTCCTAACATACGATTCCATATTACACTCTCATTGGTCATGTTAGGACCACATTGCAGGTTGTAAGGGTTGTGGACTGCAGTATTGTGATATGCAGTAGTGTAGATCTGTAACAGCTGCCATTGTAATACTGATATATACACTATTGTAGCACTGTATAAGGGTGATGTTTCGCACATGTCCCTAAAGTAGGACATTTGTCCCACCATTATGTTCATCTCCGTGCACACGTTTTGCAATGACGGGATGTTAGTTATATTGCAGGAGTCTGACATACCCTTCAGATACACCATCATGGTGACCATTGTGATGCAGTGCAGTTAACAGCAACAACACGTGAACATGTATGGCAAGCATTATGGGTAGGTGTGTTAAATGTGTGCATGGACTATACCATGACCATAACATGTCCAGTGTATTGGCAAACCTAAACAAACACCATACTCACCAGCTACAGGCTGCTGTCCTGGAGGTATACCAGAGGGGCCTACAGAAGTGTGTGAGAGATGTGATGTCAGTAGCCACAGCTGTGGCAATGGTACAGAGTGAGTGCAGCATTACAGTACATCAACAGTACGAGCTCACAATACTACAGATTATGCACATCTGTTTATTACTACTACGCAGCAACAGACTATATATATGTCATCTCACATATGCATGATCTAACTGTACAGATGCAGATGGATATGCAACAGTGGTCTACTGATGTGCCCTGTGGCCTTACCTGCATGCTCCTCTACCATTATGTGGGTAGCACCCTCCTCCACTATGCTCTCCGCAAGGTGTTGTGTGTGTGGAAGGGCAGGTGCCCTGATGCTGGCAAGGAGCTCTTCAACATGTCAGGGGGGAATGGATGGCATGACCCCTCCTGTTGCGAGCTGATCCCCCTTGACTGTAGCAGCATGCCAACAGTCATTGTGAAGTAGGTCTGTGCAATGAAGCCGGACCTGCTCATAACTGTGGTTATGCAGGCCAACATTGTTTACCCTGTGGAAAAGATCAATGTTCTTCATGTTTCACTGTTGCAGTCATCACATTTAGGTTATCTGCCTGCAGGTAGCCCTCAGCCAGCCCTGAATACCAGAGTCTTCGGATTTCTGTGTCGGATGCTGTCGCCTCTTTCATAATGTCAGGTCATCAGGGGTATAAAACATGCAGCTGATGCCATTACATCAGTCTTTCTTGCCATGCGGTGCCCGAAGCAGAAGCAGTTCACAAGGGCCGGTCGTCCGACTCCTGAAATTTTCATTTTTTCGAGTTTCAGACCCAAAGTCTTCAAAAACAATGATAAGTACCCCGTTGGGGATCCTTTTTTCTTGCTCTAACTGATGTCAGAAAAAAATAACAATTGTCTTGCCTGTGGAAAGCAAATAGCTCATAGACATTTTCATTCTTACTGTGTCACCTGTTTAGGCCCAAACCACAACGTCCCTCGCTGTCGGTTTTGTGCCTTGTTCAATGCCTGAACTATTCATCGTCGGGCTATTTTTGTAGCTAAATACTTTCGTTCTCAATCTCTGTACTCTGAAATGGCTTCATTAAGCCATCTGACTACCGATCTTCTGAAAAAACGTAAGGATAAAGACAGAGACAGACTGCATATGTCCAAAACTGCCAGCAATGCTTCCGTTAAGCTAGTCACCAGTCTGCCGGTACTCAGTGAGGTACTTTCGCAGCCCCTGATACCCGCTACTACAGATTCACAGGCCTCTACTGAGACCCATTCATAGTCCAGTATGCCGCAAGATGCTTCTTCGACTATGGAACCTGTGTATGTCTCTAATTTGAATGGGTCTGGAGCTGCTGTGCAGACACCAGCTTCTGAGGGTGTATTCAGGCCTACAGACTTTCAAATTAAACAGGCAGCATCATTTCCAACTAGAAGTACCGAATTCCCCAGGCCTAAAACTCGCACTATGTTTAGAAAACCGACAACCAAACCACTGACTCAGGCCCATATGCCTCAAAAACAAATGCTTACAATGGCTGAAGAGCTTATTACCTTAATTAGGGGAAGCCAGCCTTCCCCCTCTAAGAGACCTAAATCCAATTTTCTTTCTGATTCTTCTGATCAGGAATCTGATATCTCTGCTCCTTCTGATTACCAGGATTTGCCCTTAACTACTTACGAGGATTCTGATGCAGAGGATTCCATTCCCTCTGCTTCCCCTCCAGAAGATTTTTCTTTCGGTGAAACCTTGCATACCCTTAGGGAGCATTTCTGCTGGGAATGCCAGGACTATTTTGAGTCCAAAAAGAGACTTAGGGAATTCTTACTCCTGTCTCAACACAGGCCTCTAGCTATCCCTCCTGTTCTGGCTATTGTACATGATGTTTTCTTGGAATCTAGCCTTACCCCGACACTTTACCTCCAGCTCCCAGAAAACCTGACAGGTACGACAGAGTACCTGACTCTCACAAGTTCCTCTTCAAGAATCCTACTGCGGATCCAGAGACATTTCCCAAGGACCAAAAGGCATTAAGGCTACTGCTGCCAAAGATCCTACCTCTTTGGATAGAGATTCTAGAGCCTTAGACAGATGGGGTAAGAAGGTATACACATCTGCTACTTTGGCCATTAGGGCTTTAAATTGCCAGTTTCATATGTTAAAGTATCAGCAACATATTATGGGACTACTTAAACAGAAAATGATGTTGATTCCTCACTGTGCTGAACACAAGATTTAATGCATTCTGCAGAACAAGTTGGTAAACATACTTTGCAATGTGGTTTTGATGCTTTACAAGCATCTTACAGGGCTGCTGTCACTGGGTCTGTACTTAGAAGGCTTGCTTGGCTTAAGGAACAAAACTTGCCAGATGATGTTAAAACTAAATTACTGGATGCACCCTTAAACCAAGACCACCTTTTTGGCAACAAGGCAGAGGACGTCCTCAAAAGGATGGAGGAAAAAGCTAAATCTATGCAAACTGTTAAATATTTTCTACAAGTACAGCCTCCCAGATTCAGTAGGCATTGGCCTTCAAAGAACTGGTCCTTTCCAGTCCCTTCCAGGCCTTCTCAGTCCAAACCCAGGAACAGCAGACCACCAAGACTTCAGTCTCAGGCTATGCACAGATTTAAGCAGTGGGGGGCTCCCACTTCCAAAGCAGGGAGTAGTAAGCCACCCCCCTATGGAAAAATGGCACAATGACTTAACCTTAATCCTTCCAAGCCCTGCTCAACGTCTTGCTCCCTTAGGAGGAAAGCTCGCTCTGCATGCAAAAAACTGGGAATTCATTACCCAGGACAAATGGGTTTTGAACATAGTTTCCAGAGGATGCAGATTCCACTTCTACACACTACCAACCCCAAATGGTTGGCCAGACCTCCCCCCAAATCAAAGGGTGGAGGTCCAACAGCAGGTTCTCTCTCTTCTCAGTATCAAGGCTATTCAACCTGTCCCAACAGAACTAAGGGGACAAGGTTTTTACTCAAGACATTTTCTGGTACCCAGAAAAGAAAACTCCTGGCATCCTATCCTGGACTTCTGTATTCTCAACACCTTTCTGGTGGTTCCAAAATTCAAAATGCTAACTCTTCAGCAGCTTCTTCCTATGCTAGCCAAGGATGCCTGGCTGGCAACCCTAGACTTAAAGGAAGCTTATCTGCACATCCCAATAAGAGAATCCTGCAGACAACACCTATGTTTCAGGGCGGGCTCCATGCACTTTCAGTTCTCTGCACTTCCCTTTGGCTTATCTACTGCACCCAGAGTGTTCACAAAGTGTCTAGCTCCAGCCATTGCATTTTTCAGGCAGAGAAATATTCAAATTTTCCCATACTTGGATGATTGTCTGAGTCAGGCAGAAAGTCAGGACTTGCTATTACAACACCTTGCATTTGTAAAGAAACTTCTAACCTCACTGGGGTACACCATTAATGAAAAGAAATGTCACCTAGTACACTAACATGAGATTGTATTCCTGGGAGCAAGCTTGAGCACAACTTCCCAGATGGCATTCCTCACTCCAGAGAAACAAGTTTATTTGACAACCTACTTCAAACTATTGGCCACAAATGCCCAGCTATCTGCAAGGAAAATACTGCAAGCTCTGGGGTTCATGGCCTCTTGCATTCTGCAAATTCCATATGCAAGACTACATATGAGAAAACTACAATGGTATCTAAAAAGTCTATGGTATCAACATTCTCAGGACCTGGAAACAATGATTCCTATCATTCCTTGTCTAAGGACAGAGTTCCTTTGGTGGGCAGAGGCCTGCTACCACAACAATGGACTCCCTTTCACTCTACCTCCTGCCGCCCAAACCCTAACAACAGATGCATCAGACTATGCATGGGGGGTTTCACATGGCAAGGCAGTGCATTCAGGGCGAATGGAACCCGAGACAGATGCACCTGCATTTCAATAAAAAAGAAATGTTAGCTGTACAAAATGTTCTGACAGCCTTCAAAGACCTTATTCTTCCAAGACAACTATTGGTAAAGACAGACAACACCACAGTTATGTGGTACATAAACAAGCAGGGGTGAACCCACTCCTAGTCTCTCTGCAGACTAGCCATGGCTCTGTGGAGCACAGTCTTGAGTTACCAAGTACACCTACAAACTCAATTCCTGCCAGGCAAACTAAATTCACTGGCAGATGACTTAAGCAGAAATCTCATGGACGCACATGAATGGAAACTAGAACCCAAAATATTCAACCTCTTGAGGAACAAATGGGGGACCCCAGAGGTAGACCTGTTTGCCTCCCCTCAGAACTACCAATTGAACAAATTCTGCACCAGAACTCCCCATAGTCAAGCTTGGAAAGTGGATGCTCTCTCCTTTACCTGGGAAAGCCTCTTGGTTTATGCCTTTCCCCCTCTGCCTCTCCTCTCAAAGGTTCTACTAAAGATCAAACAGGACAAGCCAAGGACAATATTGATTGCACCAGACTGGCCACACCTGCACTGGTACACCCTCTTGTGCAGTCTGACACTGCAACAACCATGGCACCTGCCTCAGACCCCTTCCCTGCTGTCCCAGCAGGCGGGCCAGATTCTGCACCTTCAGCTTCAAACCCTGAACCTTGCAAACTGGCTAATTCCATGCTCTCCTCTAGCATCCCTCAGTAAGCAAGTGCGGGATGTCATTCTGGAGGCAAGGAGGCCTAGTACCAGAAAATCCTATGCTGTAAAGTGGAAAAGATACTGTTCCTGGAGCGAGGCTCAGGGGATTGGCCCAACGGTGCCCAGCTTACCTAATATTCTAGAGTACTTAACAGAAATTCTCCACAAGGGCCTATCCATCTCGTCTCATTACATCCGAGTGACGCCTCCAGGTGCTTCTGCAGTTAACTCCTACTGGCGTCTGTAGGCATCAAATATTGCTTGTTCATATTTGCATCAATAATTCCAAAACCATGCTATGTACAAAGTTTGAAAAGATTTGATGTTAAAGCTTACACAATGGCAAATTCAACTGTATTAATATTTGACCTCTGTCTAATGCAGGTAAATAGATATTAACTGTTGTTTTTATGATATTAATTGATATGGATATAATTTTCCCATTTTTCTAAATATCTGAACAACCAAGTAACACAGATAGACCTCCTTAGCCTCATATGAATATCTGAGCTAGATGAATAAAATGGTGCTGACAGTATATGTTTAACTTGAGGGGTTGTTGAGATACTTTAAGTTGTTTACAAAATATTACAAATGTAATAGTTACTGTGTTTACTGTGATTTATAAAATTCGGTTTAAGACCTAGAACCTAAAGAATACTACCACTATAAAAATAGTTTGTGCTGAAGAGTTTGCCATTTACACTTCTTTCATAACCCCTATGGTTCTAGAGATATGTACATTTGTTTGAAATGTGAGGACATCATTTGATTCTGTCAAAAGGCTTAGGCTCCGCCCATTGGAAGTTACAGTGCAAACTTCCTGAGCTCCATTGGAGTGAATGAGTTCATGCCTCTGCCATTTCAGCACATTATAATACTGAGCCACCCCTCTTCTCTCACCCCTTGCTAAAACAATTCATTAGAAGGGCCAAAAATTTAAGACCCCCCCCCCCCAGGAGAGCTCCCACTCTAGCCTAGGACCTTAACTTTGTATTGGAAAAGCTCACTCTTCCCCCCTTTGAGCCAGCTGCAACAGCAAAGTTGAAATTCCTTTCTTGGAAAATAGCCTTACTTGTAGCCATCACTTCAGCAAGAAGAATGTCTGAACTACAGGCCCTCATGGCAGTGGAACCCTTCATTATCTTCCATGCGGACAGGGTTTCCCTCAGGACTAATCCTTCCTTTATGCCCAAGGTGGTGTCTAGTGTGGCCCTAAACCAGTCCATTCATTTGCCTCCTATTTTCCCTAATCCACAAAACAAAGGGGAATGGATACTGCACTCTCTGGATGTGCACAGACACCTTAGATTCTGTTTGGACAGGACTAAGCCTCTCAGAAAATCTGACCAGCTGTTAGTTGGCTTTGCTGCAGTTGCAGAGGGAAAGGCCATTTCAAAGCAAACCATTTCCAAATGGATAGCCCATTGCATTCATTTCTGCTACAAGCACCATGGAAAACCTACCCCACTGGGGATAAGATCACATTCCACCAGGGCTACATCTACCTCTATGGCATTTCTCAAAGGAGTCCCTACCAGGGACATCCTGGAAGCTGCTAGCTGGAGCTCTGTACATACCTTCACCGAGGATTCCCACCTGCCTATCTTTTCTAAATCCAGAGCTAGATTTGCCACAGCAATCTTGCAGGGCTTAATAGCTGGCCCTAATGCTCTTTAACTACCTCCTTAGCTTTGGGAATCAACCCAAATGTGATGACTGCAACAGTGAAACATGAAGAACATAGTACAGTTGTGTACACTTACCATAAATGTAGATGTTCAAGTGTATTCACTGTTGCAGTCCTAGTTACCTTCCCTCCAGCCCCCTGACTTCTCTTGGCTCTACCTTTTCTTCTTGTTTGGTATATATATATATTTTTTCATGTGTATTTGCTTTTTGATAGGGGTGTACCATACCATATAATTGCTTCCTATTGTGGGGGCATCTGACATCCAGGGCAAGAAAAACTGATGTAATGGCATTGGCTGCATGTTTTATAACCCTGATGACCTGACATCATGGAAGAAGCAACAGCATCCGATGCAGAAATCCGAAGACTCTGGTATTCAGGATGGTTGAGGGCTACCTGCAGGCAGATAACCCAAATGTAATGACTGCAACAGTGAATACACTTGAACATCTACATTTATGGTAAGTGTACACAACTGTACTTTCCAC
>NC_056735.1:857648482-857738482 GCF_019279795.1 Protopterus annectens | reverse complement strand
TATATATATATATATATCTGTTTGCATATATATATATATATATATATATATATATATATATATATATATATATATAAATATACAGACACACATACATCTATATGTATAAATACATTTCCTGTACTGTTGAATGACTGTGCTGGATGATATGTTTGTGAAAATATCAGGGTTATGTATATCTGACATGGCTTAGTGGTAAATCGCTATGGTGTGCAGGGTCCTGGGTTTGAGCCTTGCAAATGCTGTTTATTTTGTTGCTGGGCAAAACAAGGGCCATTGGATACAAAGTGATTAAGGCACTTTTAAGCAGTTGTAAGCGGGTTTGCTTGGATTTGCGCAAAGATAAGCACTGCTAACTTACGGTTACAGTTTCTTATACTCACTTAGCTTCTAAATTGCTTACCCTGTGTAGGCATTGCTTACCCCTGCACAAACAAGCTTAAACCCACTTACTGCTGCTTAAAAGTTCTTACTCCTGTTTACCCCATGCTATGTTCTTTAAAAGAAATAAAAAGGGTTGATAGGAAAATGGTGAAAAAGGGACACAAAGAGGGAAAGGCAGTAGGAAAAATAGCTAGGGATGTGCAGGACAGGTGTAGGGAAGGTCCATAGCTGCCCATTTCTTCTACAACAACAGCTGTGCATATACACAGATTTGGAAGTAGATTTGGACACTCATACCTCTGAGAGAGGGGTGAGGACAACAATAATATGTTGTGAAGCCAATTACACTAGATTACATGTGTCCAGTGAACATGTGTATGAAATGGACAGCTATGTATGGGGCAAAATCTTTTTTTGGGAACAGATTGCCCCTTTTTTTAAGTTGAAAGTGGGATGTTGGGAGGGATAGTATGTATATTTGCGGAGGTAGGTTGGGTAGGATAACAGATGAGACAGACAAGACAGCATACCGGGACGGTATATGACACATGTGGGGGTAAACACCTTGGATGGGGAGGGGTGTTTGGAAGTCAGAAGCCCATGAGCCCTCTTGTGGAAACAGTGGGACTGAGGTCCCCATCCATATGCAGTTACCACTGCACCTTCACAGCCCTGAAGGTGGCTGTGCTGGGGCTGAGTAGGAGGGGCAGGCTGACTCTCTAGTTGTGTCACGTGGCCCTCAAGCTGGTGTAGCAGATCTCCAAACTCCCTGCAGAGCTTATTATGCACCAGACCCTGGACCTGATGATGGGTGACAGTATCCTGTCCGTGCCCGCTCCCAGGGGGGTGAGCCCCATCCCCTGAGGTGGTTCCACCTGAAGGTGGTGCAGGACCAGCGGATGAGGAGGTCCTGGGGTGGGCCCCAGACATGCTGGTGCCTGGTGCCACGGCCAGATGAGGTGGGAGAGGTGGGTCCACTGGGACTGGTCTTCCCAAACGTGCTATGGTGTTTAAATTTTAAAACGTATGTGGGTTAGTAATAGTCAACACATTCCAGGATTCGGTATAACAGCATGCATAGATATTCCCATTAACCTGAAACAGCAGAGATGGTACAGTTGCATAGCAAACAGAACACATGCATATATGAAACCACAGTGGCCATTACAACAGCATGCAGGTATATTGATGGCAGCATGCCACCAATGTGGAAGTATTTCAACATGGCATATGCATAGAACAAATTTCAATATATATTAAACAATAGGACATATGTCTCAACAGTAGATTTAATAGTGCACATACCGATTGAGCTGTGTATTTAGTTTATTGTTGCAGATATGGTGGGGGGGAGAAAGATGTCAGTTAACAACTTGTATATCCCTGTAGTTCTCATTACTTTCCTAGTCAATGGTGTGATCTGTACCTTATAGGTATTGTTACACTACCCTATAGCCGCAATCCAGATTGTAGCTTGTTACAGACCCCCACACCATGCCCCAGGATTCCCACTCCTCTTTTCCTGATACACTGGAAAATATTAAGGTACAACCCAACACTCTAATAATGGGTGATTTCAACTACCCTACCATTAACTGGGAAAACTACTCATGTACCAACTCTTTTGCTCAACGTTTTCTGGAAATCATCAATTCCAATGCCTTGGATCAACTTATCCACACCCCCACCAGGGGCAGAAATATCCTAGACCTGGTCATCACCAACATGGGCGAATGGTGTTCCACACCAGAGGTCAGCTCCTCATTGGTCAGATCCGACCACAAGTGAATCACCCTAGATATCCACATCCCGCTCCCACCCCCCCATTAGGAAAACAACCGCAAAAAAATTCTCCAAAGCCAACTTCACGCTTCTTAAGACAGAAGTGGCAAACTTCACAACACCCATGCAGATGGACAATAGAGGTACGACTGCTGAATCCTACACAAATGCGCTTTATAAGCACTTACATGATGCGGTCTCGCTCATTGTAATTGCCAATGGTAGTTCTTGACTGCAGGAGCATGTATATTGTGAGAGCTCTGCTCTAAGCATGCCCCCTGCCCTCGTCCATGCTGCTTGTCCATTTAGGAGCTGAGGCATCGCACCTTCATTACTATGCATGGCGCGCTGCCGTGCTGCTCCTAAACGGTCGCTTCCATGCAGGAATAAGCTATTCCTGCACAGAACCTTACTGAATCCCGGGGTATGCCTATTTACATTTCATATGTGATTGGTCTTTGCTTTTATACTAGAACCAATAACTTGGATGTGCCTGTATGTTTTTTATTGGACATTTGATTTATTTTATAGTGACCAATGAAGAAGGAATAGCTTTTGTAGCATGTAAATGTCATGACAGGATATAGTTTTTTGATCAACCAGCAGAGTTTTTACATTTTTTATGTGATTGGCTAAGAGAACATGAGCTGTTGAAGTTTTAAGACTTGAAAAAGGGATTATACTCAAAAGTGCTTGTCTTTTTATTTGTGTAATAGTAAATTATTTTGCTTTATTAAAGTATTTGTTTTATACTTATTGCTGTGGTGGTTTTGGTACTTTGTTCTTACTTATATATATATATATATATATATATATATATATATATATATATATATATATATATATAGATCTTATGACTTTCAGAATCAGGTATCCAGTCATCTATTTTCACTGTTCTCAAGTCATGTTATGTCTCAAAAACGTGGAATGGCATTCCACTCTCTATAACACCTGACCTTTCATACAAATACTTTAAAACATCCAAAAAATGTATCTCGTGGATGTTTGGACTTGTTCTTGCTCCACGTCTGGATAAAATACTATTTATTTTCACTTAATCCTGTATTAACTCCCCCAGCCTGTCTTTTAATCCCATCTGATATTCTATACTCTCCCTCATTACTTCGTCATCTCCTCTGGTTAATGTATATCCATGATCCTACCTACCTTATCCTCCCTGATATCTATAATCTATCTTAATCCATTATATAAGGTGTATTTATATTATCATTGTTAACATTTTGCTTCATGTTTGCTGCTCATATGTATTTATAAAATGTTGAATTTTTTGCTTGTTTTATCCTGAATATACAGCTGTTGGAAAATTGTTTTGTTAAATCTTGCTTCTCTTTTTCTATTAACTCATGTGGAGCTTTTCTCCCCAGGCTTCTGCTGAAAAGAGGCTTATCTCATTTAGATTATCCCAGTAAACAAATGTAAATAAATAAATAAATACTCTTTGGCCCAAAGTTCAATAATAATAGCCGCAACCACTTTATAATGATGCACAGAATGCTTAAGAAGAAATTCCCTCTTATTAATATTGCAATTGCTATGCAATAAAATGTTTAGTTTACCTTTTCTGTGTCTTGTCTGACCTGTGTGGCTAGTGGAAACTTTCTTGCTATTCTTCTAGGTTATATAAATTGCTTTGACAGGTCAGCAGGTACATAACACTGCACATTCAGCACAACAGTGGTTGGCAGACCTATATAGCCACTAAGCACAATACAAAACAATATATATAATGTATGGGAATGCAAGAGGTATCCAGCCATACCTCTGAAACTCTTAGTGCAGAAAATCTGGACAGAATCTAAAAATATGGGGGGGGGGAGCCCCAAAAATAGGGACAGATTTTAAATACTGCTCTAATAAAATTAGAAAGTTGCTAGATTAACAATATTGCATTAACATGCATTTTCGGAAGGATATGAAGTCAGAAACTCAAATGTATGTCATTGGCAGTGCCAGAAAACCACACACTTTTATGAGGAGCAGACCAAAAATATGAGGCAAAATTCTGAACATTCATTGAAAATAAGGAGAGCTAACAGGTGTGCCCATATCAATGTATGTGTGCATTGTGAATGATCTTCTTTATTTCCCAATATTTACTAGTGGTTATGCATATGTAACATCTCATTCACATACATATACCAAATAATCATATATTCTCCATGGGTTATGACACCTAGCAGACTGAAACAAGGTGGTTTTGTGGTGGCTGACAATGATAACATTCTACAACAATATAGTATTTCTTTACTGGAATCAGTGAGTGGAACATTTCTACAATTTCCATCGATGGGAAGACATGTCTGGTGAACATTGTTAGGAGTCATGGCTGCACAATGAAAACCTGCTAACACTGTGTCATAGGTATCTGAGACTGGGTATAGTAAATGGACAAAGATATTTAGGATGTAAGCCAGTAAAAGGTGCAAGACGTCTGCTATAGCCACTGACTGACACAGAGGGATTGCATGTGTCATTTGGTGTCCACAACTCCATGTACTAATGGGAAAACTGAGGTTTGTGCTTTCAGTACACAAGTAGGAGTTGCATAGACACTACAGAAGTAGGTATATGCTTTCCTGCATATTTGTCTTTACATATGTTCATTTCTATATGACAGTGACATGTTTGAAATGGCCACCAATAGATGACGATATGAATGCATTGGATGATGCCAGGTCAGGCATGATGCATGAGTATTCCTGACTACTAACACTGGCAGGGTAATTATGCTTTGTGTCTCACATACTATCCCTTAATGCATACATTTCCTGCAGGCTTTGCAGGTATATCTGTAGTTATAAACTTGACATTAATTTAGCAGGTAATTAATACAATAGCATGGTATGTTGATATGTTTGTGATGCAGATGGTTCATAGACTTAATTGGACATCATGTTTACCTTGCAGCATCAACAGTAATGGTGGCACTCATGGTGGTCACTAATACAGTTTTTGCAACTGTATTAGACTAACAGGAGGGTGTCTGTACAAAACAGTTACATCTCACATCAGATCCTCCCTCTTGTCCTGTGGCTCTTTTATCCCTGGGGCCACTGCATTTTAGAACAGACCTCAGATGTGTCCTTCATAGATGGGCCCCATCTCTCCAAAAAAGATGATCTTTTCAGCCTTCATTAGCTTAGAATACCCCATGGCTGGAGAGATGAATGGATAGGAAGGGGTGTTCATGACATGGTTGGCTGTGTTGGTGGATATGTGAAACCCTAACTTCCAACTGTATGCTGAGTATATGATCTGGTGGGGTCATGCAATGGGTGAGTCAGAATGTGGCCTGCCTTCATAATGACATATATCTCAGGCACACACTTCATTTATTGTGACGGCTACTGCTGCCCCATCAGCTATCTTTATTCTCCACCAGGAATCATGACATAGTGGGTACACCCATCATGTGTTCATACTGCCCCCCCCCAAGAAAGGTGATTAAGCAAATGCCTCATCATTTCTCTCTCCCACTATTACTATTGTTGGCGCCTACAGTGCCTTCATAGCAATCTAAAGCCATGCTTTGATAGCAGTCAGGGCTTCATTCTTCTGTCCTAGAGAGCTAATGGTAGCAGCAACTGATATAGAGCACAAGGAAATCAAAGGACATATGGAGGAGGAGCAGGCAATTATATAAATATCTTCATAGGCCAACATGTCATCTGATGATACCAGCAACACAAAGGACATGATAATAGATTAACACTCATCCTCACTGATGGCCAGATAACAGTCATGTCACCTAGCCTCCACATTGTTTGGAAGATACAGGGATACAGAGAGACTCTTCATGCCATATATTAAGTGTGGATAAACCTGGGTAAGGCATATAAAATAACCCATCTTTTGTTGGTGAACAGGGTCCAACAAGAGCAGTTGGAGAGCTAATAGCTGCTGACAGTATGAGGGAGGATGTAAGTGACAGGGAGTACAGATGTATGGGGAATGTGTGTTATGTTGTGTGTTATGTTGTTACCCACTGAGCACTTGCAGAGGTGGATTGTGGTATCATATGCTAAATACATGCTGCCTTATTAAGGTGTGTTGCGTATCCTATTCATCATGTACTGCAAGTCAACAGAAGGCACAGCAAGCATGTGGCAGCTCTGGAGATGATGCTTTCTAGCTATTATTGCACAGCAGCACCATATATCAATGTTGGCATGTGCTCTCCATAGGCAGACCCATTGACAGCATGGCAGACTGTGACATACCAGGGCATGATTTGGGCCGTTGTACATAGTGATGCACTTTGTCAGCTTGCACTGACACTACTCTGCAGGCTGTGGGTGGTAACTCTCTTTTCTTATATACAGTGCTAAGTAATTAAAAATAGGAACCTGCAGGTGGAACCTCTTTTGGCACATCTGTATCACAATCTGCCACACATAGTTCTGCCAAAAAGTAGACAAAACAATTGACTCCTGTTGAAATTCCAGGAAACATATGAGAACCTTAACATACTGCCACTGAAAGTGCAAAGCCATGGATGCATACGAATTCTAAGACTACAGCATCTCAGAGTAGTCCCTGCTTCCACTATGAATCATTAAAGATGAAATCCCTTATAATCATAATCCCTAAACTTTATTCCCTGAAAAACATTTGCCAAATAAACAAACTTTGTGCTTTTGTTGCACCGCTGGAAACCACCCACACCCACAAAACTTTATATTCCAATTCCATGGTCACACCAAATTGAAGAAAATGTATGCCGAAAAGGGCATTACTACTGGCACGTCTCATTGACAGTGATTTTCTGTTGAGCAAATTGGAGAATTGTGGAAGTGACCCTCAGGCAACTAAAACTGAAGAGTTGAAATTGTGTTCACCAGTAAGGAAATGGTATCGTACTGTCTCAAAGGTACAGTCATTTAAGAGACAATACATATAAATTGAAGATTTCTGGAAGGGGCAGCCCCCTCACATTAGAAATAGTAGCACCCTTTGCAAAAAAAAAATCATTAATGTAATTATAATTAGCATCAAATTTTGCTAAATAACAGCATTCAATAAATAAAACTCATAGTCAGCCACTTGCAATTACCTGCTTAGCAATTACAATAAACAGTATCACAAAGCATAACACACACATTCCAGATGTAAAATAAGTGCAATACCAAATGATGCAATATAAAGGCCAGCGACAGCACAAAATGAACATAAACTATGACATACACAACATCCATAAACAAAACTACATTTGTACATAAATGAACATAAATGAATAACTGAAAATCACTGCAAAATGTGTGTGCGCGAGCATACACACACACACACACACACACACACACACACACACACACACACACACACACACACACACACACACAAAAACACTCATATGGATATAACACAAACCAACATGGATATATATCTCAAAACTAAAGCACACCAAAACACAAAGGGTTATTCTTCATTAAGTAAGTTTTGATGGAATGAAAAACATGAGTTTCTTTTATCACTTCATGTTTCATGAACTACCCAGTGGCAGTAAGGGGTAAGGAAGATGTTCATCATTCCCACTGCTGCAGTAGCCTAAAAAGCTATATGGCTTGTATCTTCTTAGGACATAACAGCTTTCCAATCTCCAAAAGCTCTGACTCCCTCCCCCACTTCTACTCTGACTGCTGATTAGACAGCCCAGAGGAAGGAAAACCAGCAGCCAGAGTGAAAAATTTTCATGACTTTCTTGCTGCCTTTTGAAGAAGCAGTTCAGGAGACATACAAGATCATCAGCTCACACAACAGCTCCTTTTCTGGCAGGTAAGTCCCCTTTGGAGAGTCCTTACATACTGAAATTGTAATTATATTTTATTAGACCTTATGTTGCTGAATGTTTTTTTAACACGTCTGTATATGCTGTTATGAGTCAAATTTTATGTATTTTCAGTCATTTGTGTGTTTAGTTATTGAAAGCCACTTTTCTGAAGGGTGATAGCAAGGTACAGTTCCTGAAACAGAAATGAAATATTGAGAACTGAAAAGGATGTAGGGTGATATCTACTACAGGACTTGGAGTCTTGGGACAGCCTGCAACAGTTGGCTCAAATGGTAAGAAGACAGTGTATGAGGTTATTCGATCATAAATTAAGTGATTTTTTTTTTGATAAACAGAATAAAAAGAAATACAAGTTTAAGGTTTTTGCTGAATAAAGCCTTAACATGAAAGTCAGGCTCAATGTGTTTGTGGAGGTTAAACTACTGTTCTGCAATTAAATGTCTGTTTTATTTTGCTGGATTGGAAACAAAATGATGTTAAAGTTACAACCCTTTGCATTGCACTTGACACCTTTAAATTAAAACTGAATTGAATCATGGGTATTTACATTTATTATTCTTATGCGTAATTAATATGGCAGGTTTATTATATGCATCTCTTGCCTTAAAACTCATAACCACTAAACTAAGTGCTATTTTTTTGAAATATGTTTTCTCATTTTTCTGTCAAGTCAGTGTCAAAGAAGAAAGATGGTGTGTTAACTATGACAAAAACTTGGCAAATGTTCTGTGCTGTACAAAGAAGGAAAGGGAGATAAACATGACTGTGATGAAATGCCAGATTTATGTGTGTGGATTGATACAAGGTAGAACGTCTGAGGTTCTGCTTATTGCTTATTTATTTAATTATTTAACATACTGTGCTCTTTTCTGCTGCCATAATGCTTGATGGATCAGACACATAACAAGGTGACAATCAAAAATGTTTTGTTTCCTCTGCGTATTATGAGATACATATCAGTGTTTTGCAGGACAGAAATTTATAATAGTTATAACAAGCTAGATTGTCAAAAGAATACAGGTGAGAGTAGGCACGCCCTATATGGGTATACTACTTAAGTGTAAGGGGACTACAACAGAGAATTGTTACTAATTACATTACAATGCTATTGCATTTTAAAAAGAAATACAAGTGAGAGACGATACTCATTACTCCATGATGTTTATATATTTTAAATGACAATCTAAGAGATGATGTCACTAGACTCAGGACCGTTTAATACTTTACTACTCAAGTTGTAACAGTGTAAACAGCAAAGTGCAAAGCTCCTTTTAGAGTAGATATACTACATTATGATTAAAGTGGCACCCAGGGGCAGAGTTAATTGGCTGTTTTAGATGAAATGCCTCTTGCCCCATTAAGAGACTTTCTCTCAGAATACTGTAGGGACATATAGCAAACCTCTTCTTTTCAATTTGCTTACCAGTTAGCAGTCATACTGTCAATGCACATTAACAGAGTACTTACAACTGCTACCTTGTACATGCAGCATGATGCACAGCAATTGCTGTCATCAATGGACTGTTCATCAAGTCCTTGTTGTGGTGAGTGACTGTAGCCTGCTCTCCAATGTATCTGGTCCATTGTGCAGACCACACAACATTTAAGGGCTGACATTTTTTACAGTGCTGTTTTCCTGAAACCAGCTCCAGCAGCTGCTAGATGATACTAGAAACAAATAACCACTGCTTTCCAACGTACATATTTTATGAATTAGTTCATTAATACAATTGCAGTAAGACACATTTTCTTAATGGTTCTTTACAGAAAACATGGCTACTGGGAACTTAGTCTCACTAAACCACGGAGCACTGCATACCCGGTAGATGCATTGCAGGAAATCTGAGTCTGTAGTCTCATTCCAATGGGCAGGATTCATAAGCATAACATACAATTGCATGGGGATGCAGTGTGGTTGAAGCCATAAACCATAGCCCTATGCAATTCACAGACAGTGAAGAAATCCCCTAAATGAGGGACAATGTCTCTGTGTACCTAGAAGACAGGTACAGAATATGCATGCAAATTACTGTGTGTGCCTGCATTTGTATTTCATAAACCCCATAAGTGTACATTAAGGGCTTTCTTTACTGATGCATATTTAGGATGTATATAATTGCAGATCATTGTAAACTAAACATAACAGCACACATGACCCCATTGAAGAAATAGTTGTGTTTCTCAGAATCCTGGTGTTTACGTAGTCTGATGTCTATTCTAATAACAGTATTATGTTGTCCAATGCCAGAAGCTTGGAGTTGATTTTCATTCATTCATTCCTGCTCCAGGCTGCTGCACGTCCCAGGCAAGAATGCTTTCTCTTTTTTCCACCTTGTCAGCTGTGTACTCCCCTGCAATCCTGACCAGCTGGCTACCTACGAGCTAGAATAATACAAATAATTAAAGTTAATCTTAACAAACATTCCATCCACAGCACAGGGAAGAACCTAAACCATTGCATTTTTCTGCCTCTGTATCGCAAAACGAGTACCGCATTATTATTACCCATTGAGATTACCTTTGCACCTTTTTTTTCCTACATCAGATGCGCGAAATGGGTAAATTCATATTCAATTCCCCTCCAATATACTAGACTGCAGTAGTTTAATAAAACGCTACTTGCCATTCCACTTGTTTCATTAATATATTTGATGCACTTTCAAGATTTAGATACCTCTTATCAATGCGTTATTTCTGCCTCTCTATCACAGAAAGAGTAATGCACTGTTTGTATCCATAGAGATTACCTTTGCGCCTTTTTTCCTGCCTCAGGAGCGTGGAACGGGAAAAACATTTTCAGTCAACTTAGACTTGAAGGAACGACTAACGCATTACTATTTATCCTTTATAGTTCACCTGCTCCCAATCCAAATGCCAGTATTTGCCTTATCCTTGTACATAATATTAAACTGTGATAAGACCATACATAGAATTATGTTTATTCAATTACAAGAAAGGGGTAAATTTAATGTTCCAATAGCCTAACCATTTCTTAGGTTTATAGAAATGTCAACACTGTATTAGCATTGTTAAGGCTTTGTTAGCTGAACACACTAGGTTCTTAAAACCTGATTTTATTTGCATCATTTTTAACTGATGACTGTTTGTTGTACAGCCATTCTAAGGTTTATAGAAATGTCAACACTGTATTAGCGTTGTTAAGGCTTTGTTAGCTGAACACATTAGGTTCTTAAAACCTGATTTTTATTTGCATTATTTTTAATTGATGACTGTTTGTTGTACATAGTCTGCTTTTTTCTGCTTGTTCTATCACTGCTTGTTGAATTCTGTACTGTTTGCCCTTGCAAACTGGATGTTTTTAATAATGCATACGTTAACACCAGTATAATTTTAGTACTTATCCCATAATATTTTTCTCTCTCTCTCTATCTTACTCAACTTTTTTCCACCTTGTCAGCTGTATACTCCCCTGCAATCCTGACCAGCTGGCTACCTACGAACTAGAATAATACAAATAATTAAAGTTAATCTTCACAAACACTCCATCCACAGCACAGGGAAGAACCTAAACCACCTACTGTGTTGTATTACTTAAGGAAACAAGATAAGCATTGCAAAGTATGTACTATCTGTTCATTACCTCCTGTAATATTAACTAGTTTTTACCCTAGATCATGGTATATGATATCTACGCTTACTCCAGCCAGGACTGCCAGCAGCCTTACTCTACTACTTTGCTCCTTATATTTTTAATCTTTAACTAAAGCCCTAGTATCTCCCACTTTGCCCATTTTTCTTTTCTCTCTGTCCCACTTGTTTTTCTCATCGAGGTATCTCTGCTGCTATCATAGTGTTCTCCCACTAGATGGCAGCATTCATCCAGTAATCAGCTAGCTGTATTCTCAACTAGCAGCAAAGTGCTTCTACCAACTACTTACCTGTTTCTCCCACACTCTACAAATCCCAATATCACTGTATTGCCATCCTTTCTTTCTCCCCCTCCAGCAACTTATTGTCCCTTACCTTCAGACTACCTACCTGGAATCTCCATTCCACTTTCACTGATTGTCTTCCCAGTCTCTCTTGTCCTTGATCTGCCCCGCTCCATTCGCCCTGCGGGCTCACTCCGCTCCCCTACCCTACCCCCAATTTCCACCCACCCCAGTACACCTAGACTTATACTTCCAAACCACACCCCTTTCCCTCTCAAAACCAATCATATCCTCCACCTACTTTAATCACCTGACAACGCCAATTACTTCTCTCTAACTGGATTTATCCTAACTCCTCCCCTTACTAACTACACCTCTAGCTCAAATCACTCAAGATGCAAACACCAGCTTCCCCACCACATATTAAGCTACTACTTATTATCACTCTTTTACCTTTCTTAACTGCATCTTACCTACTAACCTTCTATGAACACTCTAATTACTTACAATTCTACTACCCTAACAAGCAAACAAGTATTATACCATCAACAACATCCCAAAGACATATAAATATTACATCTCTACCTACCTACATACTTCCAAAGTATCACAGATTAACCCATATTAAATATGTCCATCTAAAACCTAGAAAACCTTTCAACCAACTTAATGTACTCTACTACCCTTGTCCAAAACTTCAACTACTTACCGGTGGTGACATCCATCCCAACCCTGGCCCAAAACACTCTGATAATATTGAACTCCAAAGCCCTAATCACTCAAATCTTATCCCACCTAGACTTCCTAATTCACTTTCTATAGCTCACCTTAATATACGTAGCCTAAATAACAAAGCTACCTACCTCCATGCTCTCCTGGATATCCACTCTTTTGACATACTATGTTTGTCAGAAACATGGTTAAAACCTTTAACTACTGATAATGAAATCTTACCACCTGGTTACAATATCTTAAGAGCAGACCGCAAAATCAAAAAGGGAGGAGGAGTTGCTATACTCTTTAAAAAGGGTTACAAATCTCCACACTATACTTCCATCTAACTCTTCATAATAATGTAAAAATCCTTGCCATCAAACTTCAACTCAATGCTAATAAATCAATAATCATCATCTGTATCTACCTACTTCCTGGTAATAATACCTGTATCCTTGAAGACACCCTCGCTGGATTATCATCATCTTTCCCTCAAGAGACTATAATTCTAGGAGACTTTTATATTGATTGGAAAACCTGCATACATAATCAGCCAACTTCACATATTAACCTACACAGATTTTCACAAATGATCAACTTCCCAACCAGAATTAACAAACCCAATAATAAAGAGAGTATATTAGATTGGATACTCATAAACAATCACCAACAAATGTATAAGGCTGGAACTCTTCCTGCAGATGTAAGTGACCACTCGCTCATTTTTATCATTAGGCATAAGACAACTACTCCTAACCCAACCACACTTAGAACAATTAGAACCAATAAAAACTTTAATCCTGACCATTTCCAAAGTGAACTTAGAGCATGTGATTGGACACCCATAAAACACCTCCCTCTAGACGATGCAGTGAATTACTTTAATTCAAAATTCTTAACAATCCTATCATGCACCTAAGCATACTATCAAAACTAAATCTAAGTCAGCCCATGGCTCACTAAGGAAACCAGACAGAAAATCCTACTTAGAAACAAATTTTGGGCTCTATGGAGATCTACTAAGCAACCCGCAGACCAACTTAAATGTAAACAAATGAGAAATGATACAAAAAAAGCCATTCTCTTGGACAAAAAAAACTTTACTGTCATCTCCAGCAAACAAACCAAAGGAATCCACAAAAGTTCTGGGCCAGCATTAACAAACTTCTTCACCCTGGTCACTCTACTATACCACCCCCTACAGGAGCCAACCCCAAAAATCCTAAACAAACAGCAAACATCTTTAATACCTTCTTCACAGATGCCATCCAATCACTGGCCAATCAAATAACAACTCAGGATTCTAGTCACCCAAATTCTGCAACAAATTCACTCCTTATACTCCACTGGCAACCAGTCCCAACTCACCTTGTCTGTAATCTCCTACAAAAACTTAAGCCATAAACCCCATCAGCCGATAAACTACCAGCAGAATATCTCCAAAAAGCTGCCAAAGCTATAACCTATCCAATATCAATCCTGATAAATAGAACCTTAAAAGAAGGAAATATTCCTGCCATCTGGAAAATCTCCCACATCATCCCCCTACACAAAGGTGGCAATTCTAATGAATACTCCAACTACCACCCAATAGCATTACTTTCTCCTTTAGCTAAAATAATGGAAAGATGTATCCATAAACAACTACTAGACCACTTACTGAAAAACAATCTACTTGCAAATTGCCAACGTGGCTTTAGACCATTTCATAGTACTACCACTGCTCTCATATCCTTCTCTGATAGTATCAGTCATAACAAAAATAACAGCATCCTCTCCTCAGCACTCTTTATTGACCTTTCCAAAGCTTTTGATATGGTCAACCACCATTTACTTATAAATGTACTAAGAGCTCTTTCCCTAGATTCACTGGGTATTCAATGGTTCCAATCGTACCTTAACAACAGACAACAAGCTGTGCTTTGGGACAATAACCTATCTTCACATCTCCCCGTTACACTAGGAGTCCCTCAGGGCTCAATTCTTGGTCCCCTCCTATTCTCAATCTATATAAATGACCTTCACCTAGCAATTACTCAAGCTACCTGTATTCAATATGCAGATGATTCTACAATCATCTGCTCAGCTAAATCCTCATCTGAACTCCAGTCCTTAACCCAGAAAATGTTTACTATAGTAGAAAACTGTTTTTTATAATGATGCCTCCTCTTGAACCCCAAAAAGACAAAACTATTGCTCTTCACACCCACCCGCAAGTCCAGCCCAATAAACTTCTCAGTCCTATCCAGTAACGGTACCATTATATCTCCAGACCTAACCACTAAACTTCTAGGTATAACAATAGATAACAACCTTACCTATGAAACTCACATTAACAATACTATAAAAACTGTAAATAGGAAACTGGGCTCCCTTTATAGGATAAAGCCATTTCTTACTCCACAAGCCAGAACTTTTATTGCCCATACTCATTTAATCTCCACACTCCTCTATACTTCATCCATATACACAAATCTGACTAAAAGCAACCTCAACAAGCTGTCAAACTCTTATAATAATATAACTAGATTTGCCACATCTTCCTCTTTCAGGACCCACCACTGTCATAATCTGAAACAACTAGGCTGGCTTGAGCTACAAAATCAACTCCATTATAACCAACTTACCATTGCCCATAAAACCCTCTTCCAACCAACTAGAACTCCAATACTATCAAACCTTTTTACCCCATATACAAACCTTAATACCTTATGCTCATCCAAGAAACTATTAGTATCCACAAGTATATCCAACAATATCTGTGTTGACTCTCTGTTCTCTAATGCTGTTAGAAAATACTGGAACCAACTTCCAAATGAATTGATATCACTGTCCTCTTTATCACTATTTAAACAAAAATTGAAACTTTACCTGAAATCACACTGGTTATGCCCCTGTACAAACCCAGACTAATCAGAAATGGCATTGCTATCATCACCACTGCTGACCCAGTATTTCTCAACCATTACTTTTAATGGGCTAATCCATATCTGTTCTTTATTCTACCCAAAAAAAAAAAAAAAAAAAAAAAACATTTCCTTGAGAATAGAGTTTCTAGCAAATTTATCTAATGTTCTGTAATAATTTTTGTATTCAGCGATTGAAATGTTATGTAATTATCTGCAAATAATTTCTGTAAATGCATTTATATGTTAATCATTTTATATTAATCTTTTTGTTAATCTTTTTAAGTGGAGCTTATCTCCCCGGGCTTCTGCTGAAAATGGACATGCATCCAGTTAGACTAGCCCGGTCAACAAATGTAAAATAAATAAATAAATAAATAAAATATTTTTTTTTATATTTCCTAGCATTATAGACTATACTTGTAATCCTTTTATTAGTTATTTATTTATTTATTTACATTTGTTAACCGGGTAGTGTACGACTGGGTTAAAAAAACCCGTTTTCAGCGGAGACCCGGGGAGAAAAGCTCCACAACAAAAAGAACATTATTAAGGTACAAGCAGTAAACTTAAAGTAGTACATTGTTAACACTATGTAAATGAGATTAACAAAAATATTAAAGCAACATATAACAACAGAAATACAATATAAACATGCATGTTTCAGGTATATAGGAATATAGGAATACTTTTTTTTTTACAATATATATGAGGTACATGAGTCATGTAGCTTTACAAGGTAAGTCACGTCTGAAAGACCAAAATTGGTCATGTAGTTTTACAAGTTAGATCATCTGAAGGAACAAAGATTAATAAAGAAAAGACAGATAGTGGGATAAGCACTATTTGGGCTATCATGTGTGAGATGAGTGGGAAAAAATAGGAAGAATATTAGTTGGGAGCGATACAGAGACATAGGCAATTATCATTTAAATAGTCTTTCGGTGTAGTTTTAAATGTGGACAGGTTGGGGTTTTTGGTTTCTGTTGAGGAAGGGTGTTCCAATCTTTGGCTATTTTATGGGAGTAGAGGGAGTTTCCATGATAGTTGTGAGACTGGGTTACTTTTAGCATTAGTTTGTTGGATGACCTGAGGAGTCTACAGTTTGTGTTTGGCTGGACTAGGTATGATAGAGCTGGGCAGTCAATAGGGTTGAATATGATTTTATGGGCAAGTGAAAGCGGTTTTAGTAATAATATTTGGGAACGTTTAGCCAGTTGACCTGTCGGAGAGCAGTGCAGTGGTGTGTTCTGTGGGGCAGGTTGGTGACAAACTTTGCTATTTTGTTATAGCAGGAGTCTAGTTTATTTAGGTCATTTTTATAGGTTAGTAAAGACCTCAGAGCAGTAAAGGAGGGTGGATAGCAAGTGGGATCTTGCAGTGGCCAGTCTAGGTTGTTGTCTAAGGAAAGGTTTAACCCTGTTAGAGTGGATTTTTTTGATGATCAGATAGACATGTTTATTAAATTTTAGTGAGTCATCTATGGTTACCCCTAGCAGCTTGGTCTGATTGGTGGGTTTGGTTTTTGTACTGTTGTTAGATAGTATGGAGAGGGATTGGGTACTGGGTTTGGAAGATTTATTAGGGAAAATTATGAGCTGGGTCTTATTTGGATTTAGGGTGAGTTGGTGGCTGGTGAGGTACTTTTCAATGTCTTGGAATGATGATTGCATTTTGTGTTGGAGTTCTTGTGGGGAGTGGGTTGAGCAGATAAGAGAGACATCTGCATATTGAATGATGGTGGCATGTTGGGTGGCAGTATATAGGTTGTTGATAAATATTATGAAGAGGAGGGACCCAAGTATGGAGCCTTGTATTACCCCTGTGGTGACTGGTAATAGTGGGGAAAGGCTGTTTGCCCATTTAGTGGCCTGTTGTCAGTCAGACACTTAACTGTGAAACCATGTTAGGGGTGTGGTAGTGAGATTGTAAGTGGCAAGTTTGTTGAGGAGCACCTGATGGGGCACTGCCAAAAGCTTTTGACATATCTAAGAAAATGGCTGAGACTAGTTGTCCTTCATTTTTGAGGTGGTGAATGGCCTCTGTAAAGGTTATGATGGCTGAGATAGTACTGTGTTTAGGCCTAAAGCCATGCTGGGTACTGGAGAGTGGGTTGTTGGTAGTAAGGTGATTCATGAGTTGCTAGTGGATACATTTCTCTAGAATTTTGGCAAGGGGGGATAGAATGGCGATGGGACAGTAGTTAGTTATGCCTCTCGATGGGCCACCCTTATGAAGTGGTATGATATGAGAGATTTTCCATAATTTGTGAATGTACTGTTTGGAGATAGAGCGGTTTATTAGTAACGATATGGGGTAGGTGATGGATGGGGCAGCTAGCTTTTAGTATTCATTTGAAAGTTGGTCGGCAGCTAAGCAGCAAGGTTTTTATTTACATAGGAGTTTTTTATGTACGAAGCTGGAATGGGAATAAAGGAGAAAGAGTTTGCATCATTCGAGGTAGGGGAGGGGATAGTGAGTGGTGGGATTGTTTTGTTGTCTAGGAAAAAAGGGATAGAGTTGATGAAGTGGGAATTGAATTGTGAGACTAAGAGCACAGAGGAGTTAATAGTGAGGGGAACAGGGGTAGGAGTTTTACTGGGGTTAAGGAGGTGGTTGATATTCTGCCAGAATTTTTGTGGATTGTGCTGGTATTTTTGTTGGCAGGTGAGGAAATAGGTTCTTTTATCCTTGATGATATTTTTCTTAACATGGTTTCTAAGTTATTTGTAAAGAGTGAGATCATTATTTTTGGTTATATGATATAGTGGCCAGGCCTTATCTCTTTGTTTCGTTAGTTGTTTTGTTTCTTTAGAAAGCCATGGTAGCTGTTTGTTTTTTGGCAATTTTTTCAGAGGGGAGCAAGACTATTTAATATTTCAAGGGATTTGTTATTGAAGTATTCTACAGCTAGGTCTAGTTGCAGGTTTTTTAATGGGGACCAATTGCAGTTTTGTAGTAGTAAACTGAAAGTGTCAGAGGAGAAATATTTTTTCCTGCAGTTGTATTTGTATGAGATGCTGGTTTAGATATGTGTTTTCTTCCTAACTAGAAATGTAGGGTCATGGTCTCTTAGCGTGACTGTTAGACAGGCTACCTGGTACCCATGGTTTGGTTTGTTGGTTAAAATCCAGTCTAGAAGTGATTTTTTTATTGAAGTGCTTGTCGATGTGGGTGGGGTAGTTAATAATTTGGGTGAAGTTGTATAAGCTTATAAATGAGGTAGGGGAGTCAGAGGAGCAGGAAAACCAGTCTAGGTTGAAATCACCTAGAATGATGGTTTCTTGGGATAGAGAAAAAGATGACCAGGATAGGAGGGATTCTATGTTGTGCAGGTTGTTGCCTGGTGGTAGGTAGGTGCCTATGATGTTAGTGGATTTGTGAGGATTAATTTGGAAATGAGTGATAAGGAGTTCAGCATGAGAGATGTGTGGTGGGGAACAGTGTAGTTTTTCCTAGATTAAGTGATTCTTTAAACATAATTGCTACACCCCCACCACATTTGTTTAACCTGTTCTGTCTTATAATATTGTAACCATCTGTAGTAATTTCAGAGTCATTGATGTGGGGCTTTAACCAGGTTTCAGTTATGACTGCAATGTCTGGGGAGTAGGAGGCAAGGATGGCATGGACTTCATGTAATTTGTTTGCAAGGCTTCTGAGATTAAAGCATGTAATGAGAAGGTCAGAGTTACTGGTAATAGGTTAAGATGTATAGGTAGTGATGTCTGTGAGATTATGGGTGGATGTGGAGGAACAGGAGCTTGGGGATAATGGGTAGGTTACATGGGAGGTACAGATGGGCCCAGGATTGGGATGGATATTTGATTTGAGTTTTATCTTTGTTAGAGAGTACAAAATTAGGTGCTTCAGTTTGGTTATACCTCTAGAAGGACAACTGAGTGTTGGGGTATTGTATATGTCTTGAAGGGAGGACATTAGTATTAAATCTAGGGTAAGTCTTGGTGATGATATAATGATAAGGTTTGCATGGGAGGTGTGGTGAGGTGTATGTGAGTGTAAGGGATGGGTGCTTGGAGACTTTGAAGTTATAGTGGCTGGTAGCATAGTAAGCAAGGAGGTGGATGCCTGATAATAGAGTGTTGTAGAGCAATTCGTTTTGGCCTTTCATTCTGATTGGAGAGTGGGTGTGGAATCAGTAAGTGAGGTATAGGAAAGTAGAGTGTAGTATGGTATCATGAGAGGTTGAGTCTAGGTGGGGTTAGTAGGGAGGGTGTTGTGTATAAGAGTTAAAATTTGAGAGGTGTTGTTAGCTGAGGCAGGAGGGATGTGCATTGGAGAATTGTACAGGGGTGTCTGGTTAACTTAGGTATAAAGGAAATGAGATAGGGGTGGGTGGGAATAGGGATAGGGTAGGAGAACGGAGCGGGCTAGCCTTGGGTAGTAGTGATTCTGACAAAAAACAATCACTCAATCCATAGACTGGTTGTAGGTATGTCTGTTTGGAGAAAGGGTACCTTGCCTTTCTGTGTTTGCTTTATTTTGAATATATGCAGGACCTTAGAGAATAAAAGTAATATCTTTATTGCCTACAATGGGCTGTTTAACTAATTCAGAAACCTCATGCTTTGTATTTGTACTTATGTTAACTTTAGTGTGTTTAGCTTAGCTGGGAGTCAAGAACAATTACTAAAAGGGTATGTGACTGTATATTAACAAGTTTTGTAATTAAAGATGACAAGAAATGCTAGCTTCTGAATGGGGGGGGGGGCAGCTGCCGTCCCTGGCCCTCAGTTTACAAAGTACACTATGCACTTAATACAGTGATAAGCCCAACATATTGTGGAATTCAGGTCCACCTACAGTGCTTTTTTCAGTTCTTTTTCTTTCAGGATGATTGTTTCCTTTTATTGTTTAGTGGCCAGGTTCATGAAGTTGCTAGACCAGGTAAAAATTGCAGTGGACCAGTAGAAAGGGAACGGCTGAGCAACCCATTCGCAGGGGCTTTGGAATTCTAAAAATAAGAACGGAGAGTAAGAAGCAACTGCAGTTAATAGGGTCACTGAAGAAGATGGAGGGAAGTACAAGAGAGACAGAATACCATAGCTGAGAAATGCAAGCATGAAATATGAAACAAAAACATTACTATCAGGGTAAAGTGCAATTCTAACACTTTGTAGAAGTGTAAGGCATACCAATGAATAAATGCAGCACAAATAGACTGGCGCAATAATAATATGTGATAAACTGCCCTCATATGCTATACTAACATTAGTTATATAGTATATTTTATATATACTGATTGTCATATTTGTTATTTTTTTTATTACACCACTGGCATCTCCTTATGCTTTATTGTATCCTATGTATTCCATTGTCAAATTGTATGAATACAGACTTTTCTTTAATTACATCTATACCGTTGTTTTATTTTTACGTTAACTAACTCTCTGGAGCTTTTCTTCCCAGCTGTCTTTAGAAAATAGGTATTTATTACCCAGTCAGACTTTCCTGGTAAACAAATGCCAATAAACTAAATAAAATAACTGATGGGCAACAATGCCATCGCAACCAGACAAAATGTTCACAGCTGATTCATCTACAACTGTTACCATCTTACCTATCATGCATACATACACACCTCATGGTTGGAATGATGCAGTTCTCCAGGAAATCACACCCACCCCCTTCCTTTGAGATTTATATAATGCAAATTATGCTATTCCACAATGAGGCAATGAGGCACTGAACTTCATATTGGCTATGTGTTAATGAGTTACTTCCTGTGGTGTATGGTTTGAATCCCGCAGCTTTCATCTGCTTACAGTGTGTCCTTGAACAAGTTACTTAATCAGACAGTGCTTTGGGGTAATTGGGAATTTTGGCTAGACTCCTTAATGGTTTCCTGGACTGCATTCCTAGTGATTACCTATGAACCTATAAAATGTGCCATTCAGATACTCAAAACATAGGACCATAACATACGTAATACCATGTGTAATACAGTTTGAACTGTACATCTCTAGACTGTACATCCCTAGATCCACATGCAGTAACTGGGGGAAACAGGATGGCATTCACAATAACTGCTGGGATGTACAACCCCCAAATCCTGCATACTGGGTACAGAAGCCTCACTACTCTTATAGCTTTTCACATTCCCTTTTACCTATTGTTGGCAAATATAGCTCAACAAGTCTACTTCAGAAGACTGACAAACCAAAAGACTGAATCTCAAAAGACTGAAAATTCAAAATACGGAACACATTTTTAATGCAGGCAGCAAGCCCCCCTCAAGCTCTGCTAACTATATATATATATATATATATATATATATATATATATATATATATATATATATATATATATATATATACCAGCTCCAAGATCACACAACAGTGGAGAAGGGGCAAATTCCATCATTCAGTATTTTGAATTTTCAGTCTTTTGTTTTTTCAGTCTTCTGAAGTAGACCCAGCTCAACAGCTAATGTGTTATAGCCAAGTTATTGTAGTAGTATATACAGTATGAACTTTATTATGTGCAGCAATGGAAATGGATTGTTTCTCAAGTCCTTGCTGTGGTGAGGGTAGTTGCATGCTCTCTAAATTATCTGGTCCCTCTGAGGTAACTGTTCTGTTGTCAGTAGTGTAAAAGGTTTGTATGTCATTAAACATGTGGGCATTTCTTTTGTTTTCACTCTTTGCTTCTATTGTCTGTTAATCATTAGCCCAACTCCAAAAAAAAAAAAAAAAAAAAAGAAAGAAAAACACATCTGTAGGTATTTCACCTTATATGTGGACCATGTGTATGTGCCCACAAAGTCCAGTTTACACTAAGTATCTGCTGAATCTGCAGACCTCCATCTGGTGTATCAGAGCTGGCTGATGTACCTTAGTTCTCCACTCTGATATTAATTGTATGCCCTTTCTGTTGTCACACCAACCAGCAGAGCTCAATGCTGAGCTTACCCTTTGTCACTTGGTCTTTTAGTTTAGCATAGGTGGTGGTAACATGATGAAATGTCGTTGTGGTGACATTTCAGGTTTACCAAATCATCTGTCATGCAAGGTAGCAGAAGGGAAATTTTATGTGTAAACAAACCATCACCACTAATCCTTCTGCATGTGATAACATGATATTGATATTAGGATGGACATCAGAACATGCGGTGTTCTGAATGTAGGGTATTATATGGGTTTTTCTCCTGTACCATATTATGCATGCATCCTATGTGCACTGCTGACTCCTGAGTCAGTCTGACAGTACGCATATATTATTAGCATGATTCGAGTTTACGTTTCATGCTAATGTCCTACAAATCATTTGCACATACTGTTTAGTGGACTATGCACAATGTTTATGAAGCTTCCACTATGAGTGGACAAAATGAAAGTGTTTGAAGTTAACTTACCCGACTTTGCGATTGCCAAGTGTGCATGTTGTCAACAATCTTTTTTTTTCCTCAAAAAAAATGTATTTTCAATTAAAATAACATTTACATAATATTTTTAAATATCATTTTAAACAACTATATAAAATATTTACAATAGCCTGACTTTCAATTTTATACACTGTATGTTATTAAATATAGAATTAACAGATCAGTTATTAGAGATACAATATTGATTATTGCAGAGTGTCCAACAATGATATAACTTTCTTCCAATGATTATTTACCAATGGCCTGGGATAGAGTTGTAGTTCTTTGATTTTTATTTCCATCGATGCAGTTGTCTTTAGTAAAGTGTAGAATTCTTCCAAGTTCAGGGGTGTATTTGAATTCCACCTTCTGGTTACACATTTCCTAGATATAGCAAGTATTGCCCATAACAAATACATATTTGTCTTATTCAGGTAGGGACCTTCATTTACATTTAGTATAATCAATGTTTTAGTTAAGGTAAATGATTCATTAAATAAAGCTTGTAAAAAATGATTGATTCCATTCCAATATTATTTAATTTTATTACATTCATAAAAAATATGAATCCAGTCTGCTTTATTTGACTTTTCACACCTTCAGCAAAAACCATCTGTAGTAGTACTGATCTTTTTAATTCTATCTGGTGTTACAAATGCTCTATGTAAGTATTTTCAGTTAAATATTTTCCAGTACTGTGTGTTAGAGGTGTAATTAACTGATAGTAAGATGTTAGTTTTAATTTATTCTGTTAACTGCAATGACTGACCTTTTATTAAGAACTGCCAGTATGATGGTTTGGGAATTGTTTATATGTTATTAACTCTTTATATAGATTTGAAATGGAATTTTTCTTTTCACAACTATTATATATAAATTCATACAGAGAACTTAATATATTTTGAATATCGTTAAATGAGGAATTATTAATTAATCTGCATAAATCTTGAGTGTACATTAGAATGCTTTGTAAGGTTAACCAGTCCTGTGTTGGAATATTGTATGCAGTTTTTATTATATGTATATCTAAAACATTTAATTTATTTACACATTGAAACCAGCATAAGAATCCATTTTGTTCCCAGGAGGTTATTCTTTCCCTATATATTTTGTGAGGAAAGTTCTTAGTGATGGTAAATGGGGTTAAAAGGTCAAACCAAAGTTTTAGATCTATGTTTGCATTGATAAGTTTCCTAAAGGAATTGATGTAATGATTAATCAGTGTTGTTTTAGAATGTTTTGTTATATTATATTCTATACTTATGCATAGTATGCACCAGGGTTTGTTTGATTTGTCTACTATTAACATTTTTTAACAGATTAAATTCCTTTGTTAATATAGCCATTGTTAATTCTTTCCAGTTGGCAAAATAATTTGGGTTTATCCAGTCTATTGTAGTTTTAAGCACAGATGCTTTTATATATGTTTCTTTTTCTGGGAAGTTCAATCCTCCTTGTTTTCAAGGTCTAATGTGATGAGTTAGAGCTACTCTATTCTTTTTGGGATACCATAAAAATGTTATTAAACATGAGTTTATTTCTTTAAGAATGCTACATATAGTATTTTTGGCAATAAGACCATTTTTATTAATTGCAATTTGTCTTCAAAAATTTATATAATTTTGTTCCACTTTTCTGTATATATTTTTTTTATTGTTTCAATAATGTTTTTATAATTTATTAATATTGTTTCTTTTATATTTTTGCATAACACTATTCCTAAATAATTTAGTGTAAGTACTTGTTTTCCTATGACGGATTTATCTGTAACTTGTAGTTCTTTTTTCTTATTTAAAAATAGAAATTTTGATTTTGATCTATTAAAGTGCAGACCTGAAATCTTATAACATTTCTCCATTACTTCTTCTAGCTCTCCTAATAACTCTCTGGAGTTTGATAGGGTTAATAAAATATCATCAGCAAAAAGCATTATTTTAGATATGTAAAGGTCATAGAATTCTATTCCTTTTATTCTTGGATTATTGCGTTATTATTTCTGCAAGTATTTCTATAGCCAAAGCAAATAAAATAGGAGAAAGGTGGCATCCTTGTTTAGTACCTTTCGTTATATGGATAGATTCTGAGGTGACATGACCTAATTTAATTTAGGCTAAGTTATTACTATATATGTTTTTTTAGTAATAAGATGAAGGGAGGAGGAAATTCAAATAATGCTAAAGTTTTAAATAGATATTCCCAGTTGAGGGAATCGTAGCCTTCTTCTATGTCTAATCTGATTACAAGTGTTTCTCTATCTCCTTTATTCACATAATCTATAAGAATAAGTATCCTTTTAATATTATCATATGTGTGCCTGTTATATAAAAATTCAGTTTGATCATTATTAATTGTCTTTGAAAGTGGGAGTTTCATTCTGTTAGCTAGGATTGACTTGAATAATTTGTAATCATTATTTAGTAATGATATAGGTCTGTATGAGGTGCAAAGGTCTGATGGTTTATTATCTTTTAGAATTGGTGTTATGAGAAAATATTTCCATGAGGGTGGTATTTTTGCTTCTGACTGGATTTCTAGCAAAGTTTTATGAAAAAGGGAGATTACTGTTGAAGGGAAGAGTTTGTAAATTTCTGTAATTATACCATCTATCCCTGGAGCTTTGTTAGATTTACTTTCTTTTATCTTGTCAACAATTTCTTTGTAAGATATAGGTTTTGGTAGGTCTAGTTTTAAGTTTTCTGGATTTTTTATATTGATAAGGTCTGTATCTAAGTTTATTTGGTTGGTATCTAAATCTTCTTTTTTGAAGTGTTCCATATAATGGAACCAAAATGCTTCAAGGATGTCTCCTATATCTGATACTTTTTTCTCTTTCTTTTCATGATATATACTTCTTCTTCTTTTAGCTTTTCCCAGTTAGGGGTGGTCACAGTGGATTACCTGTCCGCTCATGATTGGCAGTGGAGTTTTACAGTGTTGAGTTGCCAGCCCAGCGCCCAACCTTCCACAGAAGGCACACAAATGCACACACTCACACCTAGGGCCAATTTAGAGTGTCCAATCCACCTATAGCATGTCTTTGGGATGTGGGAGGAAACCCATGTGACAACAGGGAGGACATGCAGACTGCGCACAGAAGGCACCCCAACTGAGGATCAGACCAGAGAACCTCTTGCTGTGAGGCGGCAATGCTAACTGCTTCATCACCATGGCCACCCTTTTCATGATATGTACTACTGATGTTATTTGCTTTAGTTTGTATTTTAATTCTTGTAGATAAGTTATGTAGATATCTGGGGGAGGTGGTGAATTAGTTTATTTTTAATTTTTCCAAGGCTAGACAAGTTTTGTGTGTTAGAATTTCATTATATTTTTTATTTAATTCCTCTATTTCTTTTTTGACTTCTAGACAATTCTGATTTTTTTTAGATTTTGCTGTCAAGTATTTGGTTTGCAAGTCTAATGATTCAGATTCCCACTCTTTAACTTTGTTTTTGTACCAGCTAAGGGTCTTACCAAATAAATAAGCTTTTAATGAGTCCCAAACCATGACTCTACTGATTTCTGTTGTATTATTAATTTCAAGAAATAATTGTAGTTCTGACAACATCCAGGGTCTGAATTCTTTAATTTTCGTGATATATGATGGAATTCTAGTTGAGAGTATTAAAGGTTTAAACTCTATTTGGAGCTTCATTATCAGAGAGTCATGATCTGAGAAGGGGCATGGAACTATTGAGAAGATGAGGATTTTTGTTGGTAAATCTTGAACTGCGAAGAATTTGTCTATTTTAGTTTGTGTTCCAAATCTATGTTCTTTATGGGAAAATAATAAGGATTTATCATCTTTTACTTTAAAAGTGTCTATTAAATGAAATGAATCAATCCATCTTTTTAAGGATTTTGAAATAGTTGCTTTGCAAAAAGACTTCTTGGTGGTTTCAGAAGCTTCTAAGGTACAATTAAAGTCTCCTCCCAGTATAAGATTTCCTTTATAACTGTTGGAAATAAAAATCTAGGTGTTTTTTAACCATTCCTACGAACCAATATAGATTAGCTAAGGTCCATATTCTGTAATTAAATTTAATTATAACAAATGCTAGTAGACCTTCTTTGTCTTCATATTTATAAATAACTTTTGGAGTGATTATGTTTTTCTTCCAGAGAATTGATACTCCTTTTGTCTTTGTTCTATAGGAGGATTGAGCTAAGACTGTATAGTCCTTAGGGTTCCAAATAAAGCTATCATTAGTCTTAAAATGTGTTTCCTTGAGAAATATTACTTGTGCCTTATTTAGATTTAAATATTTTAGTAAGTTTGATCTTTTATTTGCATCATTTAACCCATTAGTATTAAATGATAATAATGTTTAATTCATTTCAAGTTATTGTTGGAAGAAACATTTTGCTTCTTTTTTATTTTGATTATAGTAGTTATACCATATTCTCTGATAACATTGAATGCTATTTTTATGTGTGTAAACTTGGGAGTGTAATTTAATGTTCTTTCTTCTTTAAATACAAGTAGGGAAAAATTCTGGTCAGGCTTTAAAAATGTACTTCTATAAAACATTAATTCTAAAGTAACAAATATAAGTAAATATGAATTTCTCATTAAACATGGAATGAAAGTCATTCCTAATCTAATAGATAAAGATAGATCTATTGGATTATCCCTCATACCTTTAACCAACAATATCAACCAAGCTCCATATGTTAAATTATTATATGGATAATTTTCTTAAAGGAGATATGAAATTCTACATTATTCTATTATTATTCTATGGTATTTTATATATCAGGATGGAATGTTAGTAGTGTAAACAATTATTATGTTGACTTAGAAAATATCCAATATTTAGTTACCCTTAAGAGATCCCAAACATGTCAGATATGTCATTTCGGATAAATTAAATGCAACAGAGGAGCATACACTAAATAAGCCAACAACAAATGGATTATTACTAAATTAATTTGACTAAAAGGTCTCTGTAGGAGACAATGAGTGATTACCAATGAAATATGAATTTACTGTAGGTGCACTGTCTTCCTTTACTTTCCCACTATTCAGTTCACCAACTTCAACTTACACTTATGAAAAGACATGGCTTATCAGTGGTATCCTGACTCTGAGTAGAGGCACCCTATATTCTAGTGTGCAGTGCTTTTACATATTTATAGATTTACAAGCAGAGTCTAAGAATGAACTATGATCACCCTGACAATTCCCACCCTGCATAGGGCAACTCCTGCTTCCAGAATGGGTAATCACATTAGGTCTAGAATGAATGTGTAGGTACCCATATGGTAATCAAGACTTACCTTAAGCAAGTATTAATCAAATAGTGTTTAGATCATCTTAGAGAGTTCTCGGAGCAGTTAGAATACTCTTAAGCCTTTCCTCCCTTGACCAAAAACAGAGATTTCCGTTCCCTTTCTTTCCCTTGTTTTAAGTCAGTACTTGTTGTATCTTTCAGCTTTTCCCGGTTAGGGGTTGCCACAGTGGAACTCCGGTCCACTAATGATTGGCAGTAGATTTTTTTATGTACCGACTTGCCAGGCCTAACGCACAACCTTCAACGAAGGTACGCCCATTCACGCATGTCTCCACACAGAAGACGCTTTAGCTTGAGAATCGAACAGGACAATGTCTTACTGTGAGGCGACAAAGCTACCGCAGCACCACCACAGCAGCTGTTTTAAGTCAGTACTAATAAAAGAAATTGAGCAAACATAGGTAAACAGAAATAACATTCAGTAGTCCGTCTTGTACATGACTCACAATCCATTAAAGAAGTCAGTGACTAACATCACTTTAGTAAACATTATAAAGACAAATTAGAAATAATTTCCTAGCTCTTTAAATTTTCTGATAAATCAAAAAGTTAACAATAAGCTATTTTAACTAAAAGTGTAAAGCATTTCAATTTTTCCTTGCATGTATACATTTTTACTTATAATGTAGTGTCAATAGCTGTCTTTGAAATCTGTACAATACTTCACTTCTTCAAATCATTCCTTTTTCAATTCAGGTTTTGTTTTGTCAAAAAGGCAACAATATTTCAAGGGCACAATTAATATTTAGACTGTTTCAAATAAATAACTTGACAGTTGCCAATTGAGTTAGTTTAGAATGTATGGTTAGTGCAAATATAGCATGTTGCAAAAATAATATGTATTTTTTCGTGTGCTCTAGAGACTGTCATATGCAAGTGACATATATAATGTAGCATATATAGAGCAGATAGGTTATGAATTCAGGTTGTTAAAGTAAGTTATGCTTATTAATCAAGCAGTTTCATTTAAGTTCACAAGTAATTTGGGGACATTTCAGTTGAGTTTCCAGGAATGTGTAGTCCAACGTGAGTAACTGAGTCCACTTTTCCTGATAAACATGTGTCACAAATCATTAAACAAAGCAGAGTCTAACATCTATCTAATAATCATTATAAAGACAAATAATAGTAATTTCCTAGATGTTCAAACTTTCTAATATCGCAAAATGTTGGCAGTAAGCTATTTTAACTGGAAGACTAAAACATTTCAGTACTTCTTTATGAATATACATTTTTACTTATACTGTAGTGTCAAGAACTGTCTTTGAAATCTATGCATTACTTCACTTCTTTCAAGTCATTCATTTTATAGATCAGGTTATATTTTGTCAAAATGTCAATAGCATTTCAAGGACACATTTAATATTTAAACTGATATTTTAAATGAATAGCTATCAGTTGCCAAGTGAGTTTTTACAGAGTGCGAGGTAACTGCAAAGATAACATGTTGCAAAAAGTAATATGTATCTTTTCATGTGCTCTAGAGACTATCAATTTCAAGTAACATATAAAATGTAACTTTTACAGTGCAAACAGCTTTTGGAATCAGCATGTTAAACTGAGTAACACTTTTTAATCAAGCAGCTACATTTAAGTGCACGTGTGGTACTTTTCTGTTAAACTCCTACCACGCTTCTCACCTTATTCCTAAGAACCATGGTTATTTTGTTGTTTCAACTGACCTGTTCCCTCTTCTAGGTGCTTTTTTACCTTTTACTTGATCAGGTTATTACATTTCTGCACTTTAAATTATTGTTGCAATCAATGATGACTTCATGAGGTCAGAACAGGCAATTATGGGAAACTTGTCAAAATAAGAAACCGCTTCTCTTTCGGACCCTCACCTATGATTTTCCACCACTGTTTCTATGATGTGTAATGGTCTCAGATTTTGATCGGCTATCATATGAGGTCTGACTTTTGAGCAACTGTCTGACCTTGCCTACTGTACTGCATTTGTTTATGCATGGGTTTGGCACTACCCAACGCATGTAACACAAACAAGAGTAAGGTTAACCCAATAGTTATCAGCTGTCCAGATTTCTGCCAGATGTCCATGTTTTGCCTCATGACTCTGATCCATTTGTTGTAAAGTTTGTGGTTTTCGGGCATATCATTGAGGATTGAAATCTGTAAGTAATGACATACAGATTTCTGAGTTTAAGACTTCATCCACTCATCACATGGCATGGGGTCTGGGTGTTAGTTCGACAGTGACAATCATCAACAGGCAAGGTTTACACTCTTCAAAAGAAGTAACCGCGATGCTGTTTGTGTTTTGCCTGCTTTTCTTCACCACTTTAGATTGCCTTCTTTCCAACATCACTGACAAAGATGATATAGCAAGAAATTGGAGACTCATTACTCAGACTGGCACCTCTTCTTTTTCAAAAGTGGCATTTGATTTGGTCATTACAATCCAGCCTCTCACAGCAAGAAATCTGAACAAAGTCGAAAATAATGAGGGGACAAAAGTAACAAAAGTAGGGGCAGATTTAAAATATTTCTGTTATAAACTTAGAAAGTTGCTAGAATAGTGGGGTTGTATCAGCATGCATTTCTGCATGATTTCAATCCTCAGTGATTTGCCTTTTTAAACTGATCCATCCTACTTACTGTTACGGAACTGCATCCAATTCCTTGCTATATCATCTTTGTCAGTGCTGTAGGAAAGAAGGCAATCCAAACTGGTGAGGAAATACTGGCAAAGCACAGCACTGCGAACTGGTAGGAGTTTAACGGAAAAGTATCGTACATGTAGTTTGGGAAGATTTCAGTTGCATTTCCAGGAATATGTAATCCTATGAGGATTAATCATAAAATATTTACAAATAGTCCTATTATGTATTTATTTTACCTTGCTTAGGTTGTTTTTCATTTTAATAACTAAACAGCATTACTTTTTCTTATTATTTGTTATCTGTGAGGCTAAATGCACTTCGCAGGTTCACAGTGTTCTTAGAAACTGCAGCAATTGTTTACTGTTTATGGCAACGCAGATAGAATGTGAAGAAAGCTTCACTTCACTTAACCAACAGTATATTTTTACCTCCTTTTATATATATATATATATATATATATATATATATATATTGGTTAATACTGAAAGGAAATAATTCAAAGGACATATGTATTTCAGAGTTAATCACGAACATGTCCCCAATCCCAATAAGCATAACAGTGACTATCATTAATCTAATAAATATTGTAATAACAATTAATTAAGTTCACTATTCCAATTAGTCTACCTTAAAACTAGATTATTTTAGACTATTATTTATCTATGTATAGATAGTGAGTTATTAAATATATGCAGACTATATTAGTATAGTAAATAGAAGAGAATTCAGAAAGGGAGACAAGATGCAGTTAAAATAAATAATGAGAAAAGAGAGAAGAGAGAGAAAGAAAAGAGAAAATTAAGATAAAATATGCATATACTATGTATGTTGATTTACAGTATAAATATTTTATGTGCTATATAACCCTCATTCTGTGAAAGAAGAGTACCCTGTTTTATATACCTGAGGTAATATGAAAACTCTCATGTGTCATCTATTTTCAAAAAATATAGATAGAGATTCCAGTAGTTAGTTACCTTTGTTTTAAAATTCCAAGCAGTAAAATTGGTCCTTTAAAGTAATGTTAAAAAAATTCATATCATAGTAGATGCTTTGAAAGATCTGACTGTGACAGTATCAGTCTTTTGCTTCTTTTTGCGTCTGTCCAGACATTTGTTTCTTTTGTTCTCTTGAGAGAAGTTGACATCCAATCCATATCTTCTGGTAAAATAATCACATTATTAGTTTTAATAAATGAAGAGGTTTCCTCTAAGTCAGTAAAAGTCCTCATCTCGTTGGCATACAGTATTCTTATCTTAGCTGGATATGCAAGTTGTGCCTTGATGTTATTTTGTTTCAGAAACTTTATCATTGGCCACACTTTTTTCCTTTGTTCCATTATTCTAGATTAATAGTCATTATCAAATCTTATCAGGCTCTGTTTATATTTTAGAGGTGCCTTCCTCCAAGCAGATCTTAAAATCAGTTCCTTGTCCAAGTATGAAAGAAATTTGATAATTATTGACGTAGGAGGAGAGTTTGAGTTAGTGGCAGGTTTTCCAAGAGCTCTGTGTACCCTTTCAATGCCAAAGGAAAGTCCTTCTTTTAAACTTAAAAAGTCAGGGGTCCAGCTTGATAAAAAGAAAATAATGTCCCCACCTTCTGTGTTTTCAGGTAATCTGAAAATCCTGATGTTATTTCTCCTCTCCCTATTTTCCAAGTCATCTACTTTATTAACCAACCAAGTGTTTTGTTTAAGAAGCAGTTCTTTCTGTGTTTCCTCTTCCTTAAGTTTGCTTTCTAAGTCATTTAGAGAAACCTCTATTCCTGTTATCCTTGTCTGGTGTTGTTGTAGCATTTCCTTGAGGGTGTCAGCTTGTTTTTGACTGCTTGTTTTAAGATTTTCTAGGTTCTCTTTAAAATCATCCATCTTCAAAGACAACTCCTGCAGTGTAGATGTCAACTGTTGTAGTTCCTTCTTTAAGGCAGCATCCTGGTGAGAATTCCTTGAGTTGCTTATTTTAACAAGTGAATATATCTCCAAGCTTTTTGACAGGAAATTATTTGTAAAACTTCACCAAAGTTTCTAATTATGTAAATTAGTCCTTTATCTATAAGATTTTATACTTTGAAGAAAAAAACATTCTTTCCTGTCTTATTTAACTAGTTATATGGAGCTATAAAATACTGCTGATTTCAGTTAACCATTCAGGCTCCGCCTCTGTTGTCATAATATTCCCATGTAGAATAGCAGTTACCACTGAAAGGCAATTCATCAAGGAAGTATTCTCTGACTGCTAGGCTGTTGTGAGCAGCTGTATATACTCCCCGTGGATATTCATGGTGCAGTCAGTGAGTAGCAGCATTTCCCTCATTATGCATAATAAGTATTAGAGAAGTGTGTCCCACAACCCCTGCCATAATACCCCTAAAATGGATGAGTCTCATTTTGAATACAAACATCCCTGGACAAATTGGAAATATGCATGGCACTGCAATAAGCCAAAGAAATAAACACATGTGCTTGTGATAGATGGGTACATGTTCCACTGAGAAAGGCAATCCAGTGAAAGATCATACTGGGGATGTGTATGGAAAAGAAAACAAAGCTGCCTTGGAAAAGCAGTGACTACTGAAGCAGAGCAAGATAAAGAATTGCTTAACAGCACTGCTCACCACCAGGCAACACAGCCAGATGAGTTATCAGCTGCAAAAATCATACAGGCAGTGAGAGAAGAGGCAACAACATCTAGTGACATCTTTTCCACTATAGTAGAGCAATATGTGCCATGAGATCTTGAGGTCGACATGCAACAGATGCCAAGGAAACAGGCATTACAGCAGTTAACTTGGAGCACATGCCACAGAATGGACAGCACAGAGAAGAAGACATTCCATGCTATACTGGATATAACCGAGGATGTCTTCAAGGTTAAGGTGGGCAGTGCCAGAATGAGGCGTGCTTCATATGACGAAGAAGAGCATCATCTTTGCAAATGAGGCAAGTCTGTCTACAAGGGTGATGTGGCTTATGGATGGAACTTTTCCAACACATACAGATAATGGGTTAGCAGTTGTATACCATCCATGCCAGTATAGGTATGGGAGTTGATGTCAGGATGGCTCCATTAGTGCATTGTCCAATGAGCACCAAAATTCAGGCTGTATACGATTCACTTTTTGGTGTTATCAGAAATATTGCTACAGAATGTGGTTTTACATTACAATCATGATTTGTGATGATGGACTTTGAGTGTGCTTCATACAATGCCATGCACTGGGCATACCTTGATACTGATGCACATGGATGCCTGTTTCACCCGGGTCAGATATTATGGTATCATGTCCAACAATTAGAGATTTGCCTTCATTATGTGACAGTGCCTTCATTAACTATAGAGGTGAAACAACTTCTGATATTCGCATACCTCACATAAGCTGAGATAGGAAATATTTATGACAGTCAGTCTAAACAGTGCTCATGACAGGAAGTACCACTCTATGACTGGTGCAATGACAACTATGCCCATGTTAAGCCATGGCATAATGACACCCATGTCCTTTGGGTGGACTGTTGCCCACCACTTCTTCCAGCAGCATTCTGATATGTGCATTTACTTGCATCCTTGTCACAGCTATGTACATAGGACCATGTTGAAGATTGGCACAGAAGTCTCAGGGCATGGTATAGAGCAAGCAGAGTGGATTTGCACTATCTGATGCATGTACTGGTGATGGAACAGGATCATGTTCACAGGCTCCATGAGGCTGTGTTGCATGGCCTATCACCATAAAGTAAGATGACTAGATGGGAAAAGGGATAATCTTTGCCAGATAATGGGAAGGAGGGGGAATTCAGTGCTCTTGATTACATTAAGGCTATACCCCATCACCTCCATCTTTAGGACATTCCTGCTATTACACACTGCCATCAGGTATTGTCACCACTTGATCATTAGCATCAGTGGTATTAAGTGTGGTGTACACTACATTACATTGTATGTTTTCACAGGGCACCCATCATGAGATGTTAGTGTATGACATTCTTTGTAATGCAGACCTTCAACACAGCTTGTATGTGACTTCTGATGCAAAGCCTGTGACAACGTGGACTATGTTGTATGTGACTAAAGATGTAAAGCCTGTGACAGTGTGCAGATTGTGTTGTATGTGACTACAGATGTAAAGCCTGTGACATTGTGCAGACCGTGTTGTATGTGACTACTGATATAAAGCCTGTGGCAGTGTGTGGACTGTGTTGTATGTGATTACTGATGTAAAGTCTGTGACAGTGTGAGGACTGTGTGCTATGTGACTGCCAGTGTAAAGCCTGTGACAGTTTGCGGACTGTGTTGTATGTGACTACTGATATAAAGTCTGTGACAGTGTGCGGACTGTGTTGTATGTGACTACTGATGTAAAGCCTGTGACAGGGTGTGGACTGTGTATTAACAGCATCATTATTCTGGACAGATGTGGTGAGAGAGGACATGCAAGTGGTTGGTGTGACAGACCACGATGCAGAGGACAGGAACAAATGGAAACAAATCCACTGTGGTGACCCCTAATGGGAACAGCCAAAAGAAGATGATGATTATTCTGGATTCTCTGGCTTGGCATTCAATACTGGAAAGTGAACTTGTAATATTTTGCTGCTGACATCTGATGTTATTATCATACCCGCTGTGGAAATGACATGCTATTTTGTTATGTGGATTTCTTTATTTTTGTTCCTTATTTTGTTTGTCATCACTGCATGGTCAATGCTGCCTGTTCTGAATCAAACACATGCACATCTGATACTACATGGATGTTGTGACTGCACTTGCGCACTTCTTTTCTGTGGCATGTTACTTGTGAGGTATGTTGTCATCTGTTTGCATCGTGTTGCATGCCTGGTATTCTTTATTGTGGATGCAGGCTTTTGGTGGACATTATTTTCCATATATAATGGATGGCAGCAACTGATATAATGACCCATGTGTGTCTACAATGTGTGCTGTTGCCTTTACTTTGTATGGCTAATGTGTTTTGGATCCTCAGTCAGGTAAGTTGTACATTAAGTCACTCGTGGATTTTCCTATCTCTAGCTGTCATCATCACAATGTCATTGTTCATTCATTACTTACTTTACTTTCTATTTCATATATGTATGGGTTATTCATTTAACTTTATTTTGTTATGTTGTGACATTGTGCCCATTACTACATGCACTGACTTCTGCTATGATTATCACGTCACCCTCATGGTTTGGTGATTTACTGATGCACACTATGTACTACTTTTCACATCTCCAGAATGCTACACCATTTCCACCTATTAGCCTCAGTATTGTTATGGTATTTATGACATATGTATTTTTCTGGGTCTACTTCGAATAATCGAAAATCAAAAATGCTGAAGACGAAAAGGCCGAGACGAGAATCACGAAAATGAAAATGCTGAATCATGTAAGTATTCCCAGGGTAAGTAAACACTTGTCCAACACTACAGTAAAACACAATCTCCCAGATTTAGTAAAATCCATATAGGCATAGTGTACAGCCTACATGGAAGGTACCGTGGCTGTGTATGTGGTTCCCGCTCAGTAGCACATCATGCATATTAATGTAGGCATGTTACTGAGGGAGAGCTGTGTAACACAGTTACTAAATCAGTGTAGGGAGTGTGTTACTGTGTCCAGAGATGAGTAACACATTCCCTGCACTGTCAAAGTGCAGTAAAGCAATAAATAGGTATGTATTTGAATATTATTCATTTTTTTTATGTTTGTGTGGTGCAGTATGGTGCACAGCAATGAACAAGTGCCAGACATCTAAAAACAGAAACAAGATACTTTTAATTATAAATCCAAAGGTCAAGTTTAAGTATAGTTGAGCGGGTTTGCATGGCGCGGCACTTAGCGGTGCTTAAACCTGGGTCATAGGTATATTTAAAAGTATAGCAGCACTCTTTGTAGCCATGTGGTTAGAGTCACGGCCTTATGTGCAGTAGGTGCATGATTTGAATTTAGAGAAGGGACCTTAAACAATTATTTTCATAATATAAATGATGCCAATTATTTTTAAATTATGATGTGCTGTGCTCCACTAAGCTCTGCTAAGCCATGCTAAACCAAAATAAGCACTGCTAAAAGAATTTCTGTTTCAGCACTGCTTGACTGTGCTTAGCTGGTTTGTGCAGTGCTAAGCTTTGTTAAGCATTGGCAGTTTAAGCAATGTTGGGCTCAGCTAAGCCATTTTCTGCGGTGCCAAGCGACACGCAACATTTTTAAAAATGGCCCAATGATGTGCAAGGGTGGGAAAACAGGCTTATTTAAGTGCAACAAGTTGGACTGTAGCATAAACTGTTGGAGTTTGAATCATGCAGGAACTATGGCAGGTTTTGGAGAGGGCATGCGTTTCTGGGCGCAGTGGTGGGCATTCTGGAGTCCAGGGTCATGGTTGGACTCCTAGTGAAATACCATGACATCTGGCTGCTGCAGGGTCAGTACCAGGGATCAAAGTATATGGCAGAGGCCTGGGACTGGCTGGTATGTGATCTCACTAGTGAAACAGGTATCCCCCAAACAGGTGAGCAGGTCTGTCACCATTTTGATGATCTGAAGCAGCGGAAGAGGAGACTTCTGGACACCTGTGTCCAGAATGCTGGGGACAGGAATGCCCCACATGTTTGTACGTACTGTTAGCATTGTTTTACCTATACCTAACCTGAATGTGTGATAGATAGGTACGCATAATGGTGTGCTTCTCTCCCTACATCTGCAGAGTAGAGAGCTCGCAACCTAGAGGCCCATGTAGGGCAACTGGTCAAGTTGCACCATGAGTGTGGTGAGTAGAGATTAATTTGCAATCTATAGTCAAATACCCAAGACAGAGTAATTCAGTCACTGCCAGTAGGTACATACTGTACAGATGTGTGTAATGCAATGAATATGGATGTAGGGCTATACTGCAATAACTGTCTACTGCAAAGTATAGTGCAATAAAGATTAAAGCATTAAACCTGATAAAGTTAATGTTAATGAAATAAAGATTCTACTGCAATAATTGTCAAATTACAGCTGTATTGCAATACCTGGATTATCCCAATGACTCTGAAATATGACAATAACTGCATGAAGGTTCACCAGCAAAGCTGTGTTGTGCAATATATGTGTTAGTGGGACTGTTCATGAAACTGAGTATGACATCTGCTGTGGAATAACAACACAAAGAATACCACTCACCAACTCAAAGTTAGTGAAGAAAGAGTTATGCTAAGCTATAGATTTAGAGCTGTACTACAAGATAAATGCATTGTGAAATTCTCTGCACTAACATCTGAAGAAATAGTAGGAACACCCAAGGTATATTGTGTATATCAGGATTGTCTTGTGTTAACCATTGCATTTCAACTATATGCATTCCTGCTCCGAGGTATGGTGCTGCAGGCAAGTATGAAACTGTAATAGTTGTTGACTGCAAATATACTATCTGCAACTATATATGGGTCAGGTAGCCAACCCAATACTCCAGCATGGTTTGTAGACATCACAAATATTTCCAACTGCTAAGAGTTTATTGTGTACATATGCATTCTGTATATTAATGTACAGTTTACCTAGTATCTCTCTCATGCTTGAATCTCATGCATGTGTGTTCAACTGTAACTGCAGTCTTGTATAAAACTGTACTAATATTACAATGTCATATTTTGTTTCCAGGTGAGCTCTAGGCAAATATCAAGCAGGCAATAGTCAGCAGTGGCTCAGTAGCTTAGTTTGTTAAATGCTGTGTCTGATGTACATTTTGTCACACACAGACCAGGGATCAAATCCAGTGACAAGTACTAATAAATATTATTGAATCAGTCATGTATTGTTAACAGATTTTTTTTCCCCACAAGAATTACAGGTAAATGGGTGCAGTAACCCTTATTATGGGTTAATAATTTGTGTGTTCAGAAGTAACAAACTGTTAATAGTGTTGATCAGGAATGTAATAAGACATCAGAAAATAAAGGAACAAGTACAATCCTAGTAAAAGATATTGCAATAAATAAAATGTGTAATCTTAGTATGGCTGTGTGCCTGGTGTGTCTGTGTATGTTTGCTCACAGTCTAACCCCATGCCTGCCAAGAATGGCATGATGGTTGTTTACTCTCTGTACTGTACATGATACATGTTTCTCAAATATTATGCTGTCATGGACTGTAATCACTGTCGCCTAATCCCTGTGTCACAAATCTATCATCGACATGATTATGTCAACAGCACAGTCACACTACATCAGTCCACAGTACACCTTGGTAGTCATATAGGTCCACCTGACATGTAATAGTCTTCTGCAGATGTTACAGCTTGTAGAGAGCTTGAGAGGTATGTACATGCTACAGCAGCTATAAGGCACTGTTATACATAAAGGAAGGGCAGACCTGTAGGGTAATTAACAGTATTGTTGCAAACTATATAGCCTATATTGGTACTAATGGACTGGATTTCTCTCTCCCCACACCCCTTATCTTCATCATAATTTATTATTGTTATACATTGGTTATGGTTTACTATTAACAAATTTTCACTAAACGTTATGTTGAGCCTTGTGTTTTATTACTGTTATGTAATACAATAGTTGCATATTAACATAACATGTTGAATTACCTATGTTGTTGGCCTTATGCCATAACTGCTACTGGCATGCTGTTACTATACTGACTGTTATCTAACTTATTGTTGTGTTCCATATATTATGCAATGTTATGTTACTGGGTTATTTGCAATGTTCTGGCATGCTGTTATAACTAACAAAATGCTATGTTCATTACTAACCTCTACACATTGAAATACCTCAACACCACAGCTTGACTGGGTAAGCCGATTCCTGGCAATCCACCTACCCTACCTCAGCTGGCTGTGGCACTGGGTCCCAGAGCTGGTGGAGGCCCCTCTGCTGGCCCTGCACTAACTATGGGTGTAACTGCCTCAGGGGATGGGGACCGTCCCCCCCCTGGGAGTGGGGGAGGAGGAGAAATTGTCACCCAGGATCAGCTACCACTGATGGTGCACAAATTAGTGTACCATGGTTATGAGAAACAGCTGCACCAGATTGAGGGCAGACTGCCCAACCTGGAGGGGCAAGGTGGCCCTGGCACCCTGCCTCCAGCACAACCACCTTTGGAGTAGTGAAGTAGCAGTGTTGATTGCCAGTGGGTGGGGAGCTCAGTCACACTGCTACTGTCTGGTGGCACATGGCTGTCTGATTCCATAACACCCTCCCTGTCCAAAGTGTTTATCCCCCTCATGTGTCACACAGCACACCTGTATGCTGTCTTGTCTGTCTGCAAATTCAACCTCTCCTACTCAACTTACCTCCCCACTGTACCTGCATCCTTTTCCCAACATTCCACTCTCACCTTAGGGGGACCTATCCCTCCCCCAAAATAAATATCACTCCATACATAGCTCTCCATTTCACACCCATGTCCACTGGACACATTGAATTATTACATGAATTAATCAACACAGTTATGTTGTCCTCAGTCCTCTCTCTTTGAGGTGTGAGGCTCCAAATTCCAAATTCTGTGAAACTTGCACAGCTGTTGCTATAGAAGAAATGGAAAACTATGGTCTTTTCCTACATCCATCCTGCACATCCCTACCTGCCTTTCAGTATGTTTTTCCCCCTGCTTGCCCCCATGTCACCACTTTCCTATCACTTCTTTTTTCTTTTCTTTTTTAGTCTGGGTTTAAGAGGAGCTAAGTGATGCACCGCATTGTGGCATGTTGCGCAAACCCAAGCAAACCACTTAAAACTGCTTAAAAGTGTCCTAATCATATTTTGTGTTTTTGACAGTGTTAGGCACATCTGCAAAATAATCTGCCCTGCCATGCCTTGAACCTGGGCCCCTGTCAACTACAACAAAGGGCTTTAGCCCACTAGACCACTCAGCTCTGAATTACAACAGATTTTTCCACCAACATATCCTGATTGACACTGACACACTCCAAGTACATATGATAGGAAAATTGGCAGTGTACTTGGGACTGTGATGCAGACACTACACCAGCACACAGCCAAATAAATATTAATGGATGCACATGAGGCCTGGGATAGCAGGTATAACTGTCAACTGCTCAGACTGTTGCAGAATGTCCACAGTTGTGCCCCCTAGTTTTGCCATGGTTTCACAAAAACATATCTTTCTGCTAAACTGCTGGCAAGTCATTAAAGACTGAGGTTAGAAAAGGATGACAGACATTTAAGTGTCACACCTCATACCCATCAGAAAACATATGCTGATGCAATTCCTGTGTCACAGATTGTATGCATGGACATATATTTTGCAAATACATCAGCTGCAGCTGTGACTCAGTAGCTCAGTCTGTTAAATGCCATGCCTGTAGTACATTTTGGCACGCACAGTCCTGGATTCGAGTCCAGTGTGTTGCACTTCAATTACATTATTGTCAATACAGAAAATAATGACTGAGTCATGCAATTGTAGCCAAAACAGGTTGCTTCTACTGAATTAACTGCTACACATGTTAGCAAGTCAAAGGAGTGTAGGTATGGACACACTGCACATATTCATGTAGCCTACCTATATGTTGCCTACTACTCTCTGATTGGCACTGTTACATAACAGATGTACCCTAGGCACATGCCTCAGCTAGACTGTTATGGGTACTCTCACCCTGGCTCTGCTGTGACAACAGAGCTGGCACTGCTCCCTCAGTGATACATACAGCTTGCTGTCCTCCAAGGTGTTCACACTCCCCACTATGAGTTCTAGGCAAGAAGCAGCAGCTGCAGGCTGCAACATATACAGTTGTATGTTATGCCACCTGCCACAGACCTACTGTATCTCACAAGCTCCTAGAACAAGGGATACACACAACACCCATACATAAAGGGGTGGGGGACAAAGGTCAAGCAGCAGGGACATGTATCGTAGTCTGCCCCTACAAATATACAGAGCTGATAGATAACCAGCTGCTGCAGCAGCATACATATTCTGATGGGTATGACTTCTGACACCCACATGTCTCTTCCCCCTTACTGACCTCAACCCACAATGCTGAACACTGAACTGCCAGATATTCATACCATCAATTGACAAAGGCCAAACATAGCATACAAAACTCTGGACATACCTCATAAATCTCAACAGTGCCTACTCTGTGTGATGCTATAGACTTTACACCTCACTAATGTCCATCTCACAGACTAAGACAGGGGCCTTAAATATTGCACTGTTGTGCTTTGTCATTGGCTAATGAGAGTGTAACCCAGCTGTTCTGGATGCAATTAGCAAGTTTGAGCCACGGATTGGTATACAGGCAATTATCTGTTACTAAGCATTACCTACAAAAGGCAAGCAACTGTCTATAGGAAACAGGTCTGTATCTTGCCATACCAAGACAGACTATGATTTACCAAGCATTGTTCTTCAGGATTTCTTCACAAAAGGATTACGTTACTCTACTGCATATGTAATACAAGTCCCCATATAATGGGATGCAGATGGGAGGATGCAGTAATGTAGAATAGGGATTACGACAGTAGGCCTCTAGTACATCTCTGGGAATCACAACACCACCTCCAGGTGGAAACACCGCAGCACCAATGAAGGCAATCCCAAAGAGAAGGAACCAAGTACCAATAAATATAAATCCAAATAAAACAAAATGGGCAAACTAATGAGCTTTACATTACACACCATTTTATTCATGGTACCAACAATCAAGGATTGAGCGCTTTTGTATCCAAAACAGGAAAGTTCATCAGAATCAATTTGACAACATTTCCTGCCCCACTTATAAAGCCCCAACCCATTTTTAATTGGTCCACATAAAATTTAAAATGTTAAATATGTATACATTTAACCTATACAACTAAACCTAATGTTTACACACATCCATATTACAAATGTTACAATCTCTGGGAATGATATGTAGTTGATACTCTGTTGTGCAACAGCTACAGGCATGTCTCTCAACTGTGCCTGCTGTGAAGTACATTACAGCTGTGGCCCTCTTGCTCTGTCCTACAACGATTGGCTTCTGTACAACTTTTACTGGATCACAGCAAGTGATGGTGGACACAGCTGTCGTATCACATGATGTACTGTCATTCAGCACCTCTCAGTCTGTGAATATCACACAGGAATAGGTTAGATATTGTAAAGGTGTCCATGACTGTCCCTGATGTACTCTGGGTAGGTCACAGTTTAGTTGACATTCATATGTTATTGCTTGAGAGCTATCGCTAACATACCTGGCAATTCCCTACAGCAGGAAGTCAGGTCATAGCCAATATTACTTGGGGGATACCGGCCAAACCTCAGCAACAGAGTGCACATATTGGTCATACAAAGTATGAGTATGAATAGAGTGACAGATATTACTGAAGCATAACTGTTTTCTGAGGATTCTGGGGTGTGACAGCCAAATTCACCATATTGTGGGAACAACCATCAATTATTGGCCAACCACCCGCCAGACATCCACAGGTGCTTGCCAAAAGGACGACATACATCCGTCACATGCACACATTTGGCAAACATCTGTGAACATGAGAGGTATGACACCTGCAAGGAGGATAGACTACAGCAAGTTTGCATTGCTGCCTGTCATTGTGGCATAGTGATGTTGGTGGACTGTCCCCACATACATGTAATAGCATACACACCTATGTGTCTGACAGTGGTCATATGACATAGTTGTGGGACTTTGCCCACAGGGGACACACCACAGTAGATGGCATTGATAGCTGTGGAGATATACAGCACACTCTGCCACTGCACACAGGGACATAACCAGTATTGCTATTATGTTGGTGATAGCGACATACATTGTGTGTTGATAGACTGCGGGGTATGGCATGGGAGGTAGCAGTGGATAGTGCAGGGAAATTTGGATGTGCAGGGTAAGTACATAGTGGATATCAATGTATCTGGTCCTGTGATGTGTTCCTCCTCTTGTTGTCTTTCAGAAAGGATGCATAGAAGGAGGCACCTGCCAGTTTCAGAGGCTGAAAATAATGTCATCCTGGATGGCCTCAGATTGCATCACAACATTCTGCTGTCCAGGACTCACCACAATTATGACCAACATGCAGCACTGTGGGTTAACTTCATCACAGCAGTCAACAATGTAGGTCTACAGGACAGACCCTACAAGCAAGTCCGACACCGGGCCACAGATATGGTCAATGCTGCATGGCAAAGGGCTGCTGTTGTGGCCAGGGACTGTGCTGCCACCGGTGGAGGGCCTGCAGTGGAACAATCACTCTCAGCCACAGAGGAATTCCTGATAAACCTGGAAACAACCACCATCATCCATCACCATACATCATGGAGAAGGGTGCCACAGCATCCACAGCAGAGGAGCATTCAGGTAAGCTTCCTGTGTTCATCAGTGTAATACTGTATCAGCCATTGTCACAGGCTCTGAATACCAGTACCCGCGTGTCAGGTGTATCAGCATTGGGGGGTGGTTTGGTTTTAATGCACAGTTGTGCACACATACTCAAAATGTCAGCAATATAGGCAGTATCACATTAGCTACTGTACATGTTGATATACATACATATTACCCTATAACAATGACACATTTTTTATTGCTGACAATACGTCTCCCTCACATTTCCATAGGTACATCAGGTGTGGCCAGAGTCCAAGGTTCTGTACCTGGCAAGTGTGCTACTTTTGTTGTATGGATCATATATACCCTACGAATGTTAGCAACTGACATTTTGCCCTAGGCACAACTGTTATGCTTAGCCAGAGTACAATACTTGTATGTTAAATTTCGGAGGGGTTAACTGACATGCTTTGAATGTGTAATCACAGTTGTGTATTTGCAGGAGCAGTAACACATATGCACTTATTTTTTAGGAAGTCTATGCAGCCTGCTATACAGGAGGCAATCACTCACAAATGCCTGTTCACACACAATATGGAGAAGGTACAAACCTGAGGCAGTGACACTAGAACTGGCATAGTATGCTGAAGACAGGTGAACTCTGTTTTAGGTATAGGTCTATTACATTCACTGGAATATATTGCTTATCTCACAGGTGTATGGAAATTTCAACATCAACAAGACATAACTGCTGAGCATGTTATAAATGGCCTGTCTTGTCTGTGTGTCTTGTAGTCTGCTTGGGTGTTGTGCATGGAATTGGAAATAAAGACTGGTATGTGTAATGCAGTTGTGGCTCCTCACCTGTATGTGTATGTGTGTGGATTAAAATACATAATAGTGCAGGTAGTAATGTACTTATTTTGTCTTCCTCCTCACAGTGACTGTGGGGGTTGGAGTGTGCCCCGCTCACAACCTGATGTTAGTGTCTCATCGGACTCTGATGATGATGGTGACCATAGTGAGGCACAGGTGGGGTTGTTGGGGACTGAATCTGTCCCATAGGTTGACATCTCACTTACTCCCCCATTGTTCGCACAGACACTCAGTATGCCCACACATACCCAGTCCCCTGCGGCCACAGATATTGGACAGTCAGAGTGTAGCAACATCAAACAGGAAAGTGTGGCAACTATGCCATCAGTGAGTGCAGACACTAGCCATAGCCAGAAAGTTGGTGAGGTCCCATACAGGCAGATTGACAGGGGTATTCAAAGGAGGACTGCCGCCCATCCACCACCTGTCACAAGTGTCACATCACGGGTCACTCGCATGTTTCAGTCCATCATGGAGGCACAGGCACATTCTGAACACAACACCAGCTGGATGCTCAGGATCAAGGATGTATCATTGTCTGACATCTGTGACTCCCTCCACCACATTGGTGACACCATGCATCGATTCAGTGATCTAGTGGACAGATGGTGGGGTGAGACATTGTCAGTCCTTGACCTCACATTGTCTGTGATAGAACATGTGGTGGGAGTAGGGAATTGGACATGTAGCCGTAGGTCAGCAACAACATCTGCTGAGAGTCCACATGGCCATGCACACTCATACTCCTGTAGTGGCAACACCTCCAGTGCTACAGAAGGCAGAGTGCTGCCCACACCATTATGTGGCAGGCTATAGGCACATGGTCCTGAACAGTCCTGTGAGGGACATGGGCCCAGCAGACACCAGTCACCATCAGCAGCTAGTATTTCGTCTGACCCTAAGCATGGTGGTGTTAGTGCCACTCCTGGCAGAGTCAGTTCCCGTGCTCATGGGTAGAGAAGGTGAACTGTCCATTCTGCCATGTACACTCCACAGCTGTCCAATATACCCATGTGTAGGGCTAGCACATGGTTTGACTGTGTACACTCACACACTCAAACATCACTGTCACATGCAGGTCACCAACAGACACACATGGCAACTCTCCATAACCCAGCTGACCAGCACCCCTTCCTTACTCACACATATGATGTAAACTGTTTGGTGCAAGCTAGGCCTCTGGCACCCCACCCCACACCCTATGCTTATGATGATACCTGTGCCATATCCCTGCCATTCATACCGGGACATGCAGATATGTGTCTGATGCACAGGGTGACTATATTACATTACATGACATTTTGTAGTGTGGTAGTGCTATGCCATGACAGGTGCTGTATGCTGGCATGTGTCATGAGTACACATCAAAGTGTTTGTACCTTTGTTGCATGATGTTAGATTGGTAGTAGTGTTGCAGACTGACAGGTGTCTTTCAGAACTTTGTATGTTTCTGTTCCAGGGGTCTGAGTGTTTACACTGTGGAGACTTGGCAGCAATACAGCAGTTCAGGAAGGCATGTCAGCAAAGTGGAACTATGACATCAGCAAGGTATGGCTGTATATGTCCGTGGTTACTTAGGCATGTATGTACAGAACAGTGTGTCAGGGACAATGGGGGAGGACAGCATAATCCTGCAAATATACATGACAAGGCATGCTACCCTTGATATGTGTCACCTGGGTGTTCTCTACCTACATATGTAGGTAGTGGTGGATAGCATTTATGCCTTGGTAGAGGTGGGCTATTTAGGGACAGCAGCTACTCACAGGGCATTTATAACTATTGGACACAGATAGGTGAGACAGGCACACTGCTGCAAGGGGATATATTCACGCACACACACACACACACACACACACACACACACACACACACACACACACACACACACACACACACACACACACACACACACACACACACACACACACACACACACACACACACACACACACACACACACACACACACACACACACACACACACACACACACACACACACACACACACACACACACACACACACACACACACAGAGTTGCCCTTACTGAGATTAGGACCCCTACCTATCTAATAGTATATACTATAGCACTCAGTACTTATCTCATGCGCCATGGAGCTTATCTGTTATGAGACTGACAGCCAGTGCTGTTAAGATGGATGACATCAGCAGGCCTTGTAAAGTAGGCCAGTGGGGGGTTGACAGGTAGGCATGGTGCCTTAAAATGAAAGGAAACCACACTCACTACAATTCCAGTCTCACATAGACCTACCACGACAGCAAACCAAACACATAAACACACAAAAACGTACTCAGAAGCTCTAAATAAAAATCTACCTAAGCAGCAGAGACCTCCAAAGCAGACACCCAGGCAACCGCTACCCCAAAACAAAACACATGCAACACATAGCTCACAAAGCCAGTGTGCTGAACAGTCACAGCACTTAAGGCTAAACAACACACCTGATACACTTGTAATAGGTGACTCTATCGTCAGGCACACTGACGTCCCACTCACCAGGCTGTACAAGGAGAAGGTCACGGTGAGCTGCCTGTCGGGCGCTAGGATCCGCCACATAACACAAGCACTCAGGTCACTCCAAGGCAAGTACAAATATGACTCAGTCATTGTCCATGCTGGTGTGAATGACCTGAGACGTACCTCCCTGGACTACATGAAAAGAGACAAAGAGGAGCTCTCTGAGCATGTAGCCCAGGCCGGTATGACCCTGACCTTGAGTAGCATCTTGCCCTCACCAAGAATGATGCCACAATATGAAGACAAGATGATTAATTTCAACAATTGGCTTAAGTATTGGTGTCATTCAAAGGGGATCCAATGCCTGTCAGCCTGGGATGACATGCTCAACAAGCCACGATGTTTCACTAGGGACGGCTTGCACCTGTCACTCCTGGGCTTTCGGATATTGGCAAAGGCTCTTGCTACCCCCATAGTGCCTTTTTTAGGCAAGGCTCAAAAGACAAACCCACCTCCATAGGTATCACAACCGATAAGAAACTAAGAGTAATGCTACTCAACGCCAGAAGTCTAAACCTCAAGATGCACGCACTCGAAACTCTCCTTAGCATGGAGAACATCGATATCTGTGCAGTAACAGAAACCTGGTTCAAGGCTCCCGAGAGCACCCCAGCACTACCAGGTTATACCTCATACCATGCTTTTCGGCCCCAAAACTTGGACTGAACCACAAAAGGAGGGGGAGTATCAATATTCGTCAAAGATACCCACACCTCCAGGTTGGTGGCACAGCAGGAAGCATCAGAGACTATCCATGTGCAACTAACAGTGGGTAAAACTGCCTTCCAGTTTATAGCCTGCTACAGACCACCCTCCCAAACCCAGGAACCACACCCAGCCTTCATGAGAACACTGGAAAATATGAAGGTCTCTCCAAACACCATTATATTGGGTGACTTCAACTACCCAAACATAGACTGGGAGCATTACTCTAGCTCCAACACCCTAGCCCAAAGGTTCCTAGAATTTATAAACTCAAATGCTATGGAACAACTTGTTACCACTCCCACAAGAGGGGAAAACATACTGGACCTGATCATCACCAACATGGGGACTCTATGCTCCAGACCAGAAGTGTATCCCTCACTGGTAAGATCAGACCATAAACTAATCTCATTGGATATTCACATCCCGACCCCACCCCCTGCCCAGAAAACCACAGTGAAAAACTTCTCTAAAGCAAATTTCACACTCCTCAAAACTGAGGTGAATCCTTCAAAGCCCCTGGGCCTGTGGAAAATACAGCCCAGACCGCAGAATCCTTTATAAATGCATTCTATGAACACCTTCAGGAATGCATGGATCATGCAATCCCAAATAAAACCAAGACCCAAACCTCCAAAGGCAGACGTCCTGTCTGGTGGACCCCAGCCATAAACAAGCTATACAATAGAAGGAGGAAACTACTACATGATAGAGCAAAATCCCAAAAAGGGAAGGCATCTCTGATCCGTATTAGCAAAAAACTATGGGCACTCATAAAATCGTCTAAGGCCAGCTTTGAGAGAAAAATTGCACAGGACACTAAGGATAATCACAAGGCTTTCTATAGTTATGTTAGGAACCTGGGTGGGAATTCCCAGATATGCTCAGAATTAGTCCAAAAGGACAAAAAATACACCGGACCCACAGACATTGCCAACATCCTAGCTGACAGGTTCAGCGCAAACATTCCCCCCCACCAAAAGGGCAAATATCTATCCCAGCAGAGTGCTGCCCCCCTGACATCTCAGATGCTCAAGTAAGAGCTGCCCTCTCCAAAGCAAAAAACACAGCATCAATGGGACCAGACGGTGTCCCAGGTTGCGTCCTACATGAACTCCAAGAAGAGCTAAACCCAAACATAAAACTACTGTCCAATCTCAGCCTTTCTACAGGATATGTACCCAAAGAGTGGCGTACAGCAACAGTGGTCCCTCTCCACAAAGGTGGTGCCTCAACGGATCCTGGAAACTATCGCCCCATAAGCCTGACTAGCTTGGTCTGCAAAGCTATGGAAAGGAACATCATGGACCTCATAAATAAAGATATTGGGGACCTACAGACACTGGATCCTACCCAGTTCGGCTTTGTTAAGGGCAAATCCTGCCTCTTAAACCTGGTTGATTTCTTTGAAACAGTCACCAAGGCCATTGACGAGGGAAGGTGGTCCACACAGCCTACCTGGACCTCGCAAAAGCCTTCGATACAATACCCCACTCGGGCATTATAGATAAGTTCACCAGCTTAAATATAAACCCCTATGTCACTAGATGGGTTGCAAACTGGCTCAAGGACAGAACCCACATGGTTAGAATTGCTGGAGCCATGTCAGACTCCAAACCAGTTACAAGTGGCGTCCCACAAGGCTCAGTCCTGGGACCTCTCTTGTTCAGTATATATTTCTCAGAGGTACAGGCCAACACAGAAGGACTGTGGCTGACCAAGTTCGCAGATGACTGCAAACTGGGCGCCATATTCGACTCTCCAGCTGACACAAGCATCCCCCAAAAGGGCCTCATAGAAACAGACAACTGGTGCCAGAGCCATGGCCTCAAGCTAAATGCCAAAAAGTGTATAGTCATCCCTTTGGCAAAAACAGTGCCACAAATTACCACATAGGTGGTAATCCATTAAGTACAGAAGAAGTAATTAGGGACCTGGGGACCCAAGTTGATAGCAATCTCTCATTTGACAACCACATGGCCAAAGTGGTTAGAAAAACATTTTATATAGCCCACCTAATCATGAAGGTATTCACATCTAGATCAGGGGAGGTCATCATGCCTCTTTACTCATCCCTCATCAGGCCCATAATTGAGTACAATACCCCTTTTGGGACGTACCTTACCAGACACCTGTAGCAACTGCAAAGACCCCAAAAGTACCTCACCAAAAGGATCAAAGGGCTCAAACAGATGCCATATGCTGCCCGGTTAAAGAAACTCCAACTCTACTCAGTGGCATACCGTCTGCTCAGAGGCGATCTATGCCTGATGTACAAAGCCATGTCCAACCCGGAATTAATGGACATGCTGCACCTCAGAAAATCCAAATCCCATCGAGCTACGCGCTCGAGAGACTTGAACCTCAGCACTGAAATAAATAGGACATGCTGGAGGGACAGATTCATAACCCAGAGGCTCCCTTCACTCTGGAATAAAATCCCAGTCCAGGTTAGGCAGAGTCCCTCATTGACTCTCTTCAAGAGGAATCTTGATGAGTGGATGAGAGATCGTAGATTTACCCCGGGTATCACTTCTGTGTCACTGTTAGACAGAGGCACAGTATACTAACCTCGAAAAAGGGCATAGCAAAATTAATTTAAAATGGGTGGCAAAAGCCAAACACACTCTGGCTAGGCTTATAAATGCCCTAGGGCAGATAGCCTAGTATGAACCTATGAACCTATAAAATGTATAACCCATGCACACAGATAAGCACACTGCTGCAAGGGGTATACACACACACACACACACACACACACACACACACACACACACACACACACACACACACACACACACACACAAACACATAAATATATATATATATATATATATATATATATATATATATATATATCACATACGGAGAGATAACAGTAATCATGTCTGAGGGGGATAGGGAGAGACAGATACATATGCATAGCTGTCTGTATACACAGAGGCATTTTCACATCTCAGTTCTTTAGGCAGATGAGGCATCAGACACAGGCTGAAATTAGCTAAGTGTAGGAGCATGTCCAGTGTGACTGTCAGTACTTACAAGGTGACTCCAGGTCAGACCTACCTGTACTCCAGTCCGGGATATTGTGTGCTACAGCCAATTGGCTGCTGCACCTGATTCGGCAGTCTAGCACCTCCCTGATATTATGTCCAAGGGATTCCTCAACTGTGTACTGAATGTAATATATGATTCATACCTAGCGAGTGTACAAATTGTAATAGACTATAGAGGGTTTTGCATCATATGTATGGTACAGTTTACATGGCATTGTGATTTTCTGGTACATTAGTGAAAAATCATTCTAGTTTGATGTTAGGAACTGATGACAGACATTTGATTTTCTGACTCCATATACACCAGGGAACCCATGCTACTGCATGACTTGTTATTCTCTGCACTTTCTACATTTGTCTGTCCATTAGTTAATCCTTCTCCTTATATTTGGGTCTTTGTTCCACTCCTGTTCATGGCTTTGTCCATATTTCATGCTCTAAGTGGTTGTAGGTATGCTGTGACTGGGGTACATAATGTAACATCACACAGGGTTACAGTATTAACACCTCTGACTGTCCATGTTTTGCAGGATGTCCATCATTCTGCTCCATATGTCTGCTCTGCTTCTCAAACAGTTGTATTTTTTTGGTAATATACTACTAAATGGTACCCACTGAACTGTTGTTCATACTGACAATTACATGATGGCCTTTACATCCTGCTGCTACTCTAACTTGATACAACCTGCTGTTATACTAGCCACCTTCTAGGTTACTCAGAGCATGTATAATGTCTGTAGGTTTGACCCTCTGTCCCTCCATTGTCTCTGGCTTTGTTCAGTTTTCTTGCAGTAACAGATTGTGACATATTGACAATCTGTGGGACTCCTGCCATAGGATTACCTCACATGCAAATTTGTAGGTGTAGCCAGCTTCAAACCATGAACACCACCAGCCATGTTAATGTACTTAGCCTACTGAGCCACACCAGCTACCAGAAAGTGAAGCTTAATTCCTGACACTATCGACAGCAGACATATACACTTTGACCCCTGCATATTGTGGAAAACAGGACATGTAGCCAGGTTGTTTGGGACAGCCCTAGGATTGTGTGGTCTGCTGATATATCCTTGCGTTCATACTCTGTTACTGTAGTTTTATGTGAACAGCGATATGTTGGGTGTAGGGGACTGTAGCACTGAGAGTTGTGCGTCTGTCCTATGACCCCGCTGTTTGGCAATTCCCTTACATACTGCAGTGGGTTTTGCCGCCCAGTAGCCTACTGCATATTATGGTGCAGTCACTATTGGACAGAGTACCTGTTGTCCCACACAGCTGTTTGTTCTTTGCAAGTAGCCCAGTTGCCCACTCTATTCCCTTGCATAAATGCAGCAGGTCCATACATATGCTACCATAGTCTAGTACCCCATGCATTTGTTGTAAAGTAGAGTGACTTACCTTGAGCACGCAGCAGTTGAGACACCTGTGTTTCAGGGCTGACAGTGTCTGATGCATGCAGTACACAGCCAATATATGGTAAGGTAAAAGTTGTGGAGTGTGAATGGCATCCTTTTTAGTATGTATGCGAGTCAGAGTAAGGAGTCAGTCCCTAGGACCCCAGGTTGTCAGTGCATGTGCTATGTGTTGCCTCTTTTCTAAGGCCAGGGCATACTAGGCATGCCTACATCTGCCTACAGGGACACCCTCAGGGGGTTCCTCCTCCAAGTCCCCCTGTGGCTATGGGGGCCTTGGCACTGGTGGGGGGCTGTGTGTCCCTTCCCTGTGATGATCCTGCCACGGCTGTTTCTGCAGGATCACATTGTGTAGCATGGCACATACTGTGAATGTCTGTGCACATGTGGCTGGGAGAGTACTGCAGGGCTACACCAGATATATCAAGGCACCAAAACTGTGACTTGAGCAGCCTAAACACACAGTCTATGATGTTCCTAATTTGTGCATGTGCCTCATTATGGCATTCATTGGTAGGTGTATGTGCATTTCGGATGGGTGCCATCATTCATGGTTCCAGTGCATAGCTAGTATCCCCTAGTAGATGGCCGTATGGGATGTTTCCCTGGCAAACATCTGGTACAGCTATGATCCGTGCCAGATATGGGAGTCATGATAACTGCCAGGGCTGCCAGCACACACATTCATGATGATGCCCTGGGTATTGCACATGACCTAGCAGTTGATGGAGTGATACCCCTTGCAGTTGATGTAGACTCTACCCTCTGTACTGGGCGGTGCTTTAATGTGTACATGAGTACAGTCTGTTGCACCCAGTACCTCAGAGTAGTGTGCTACATGGTAAAAGAGACACATAATGCTGGCCCTCTCCTCAGGGGTGCGGGGTAAATAAATGTGCTCACTGGCATGTGTTTACATGTCAGCCAGGAACTGGTGAAGTACCCTGAATCCAGATGCCTGTGAGACCCCCATCGTGTCCCCAATTGGTCTTTGAAAAGTACATGTAGCTAGTATTCTATGGGCTACACATAACTTTGTCTCCACTGGGATGGGTTCCCCTCTGTTGGCTCTGGGTCTGAGTTGAGGGTGGCAGAGTTCAATGAATTCTTATAAGTAAAAAATACTGCACTAAGCCTGCAGACTGGAAACGTACTGTAAACTGTTTATTCAATAAAACAACAAAGATACACACAAAGTAAGCGCTTTCACAACATCCATTTGCTTCATCAGACAACATTCAAAGACAGTGCTCATCCTAAATAATCCTTTACAAAGTCAGCTGACTTAATTAATCAATTAAAGTGAACAAAGTATTTAAAAATGTGCGCATATATAGTACATAACATATGATATAAAACACAAACTCAAAAGCATTTGCATACATTTTAAAAACATTTAAGAACTGTGTAAAAACGATATAAAAACTATGTAAAAATCCTTCTTTATTTGGCTTTTTTTTTCTTGCACTCCTCCGTACTCTGCCTTCATTCGTTTTGTTCTTACTCAATGGATTCTTGTAGTATGTCCCTGTCCACCCTGTCGTGCTCTACAATCTCCAGCTCATGTAGCTCCTGGAAGGTTACCCTGGGCCTGAACACTCTTCTCCTTTTCTGTCAAGACCTATTGTCATGGGCAGCATCAGCACTGACCTCAGTCTCTAGCACATACAGATGTAGTAGAGCAGCAGCAGCCCCTAGTATTCTGTCAGTTAAAATTCCCAAGTCTGTACTCCAATGGTGCAGAGTGTGGGGGAAATATCAGATTGTATGGTGTGTGCATACTTTATAGTGGTCTGCTGTACAAACAGCCTGTGTGATTGGATAACTATGATGCATTCCACCTGCCAGGTATATCACTGAGGAGTTTGAATGGGCCAGTGTAAGTGGAACAGGGATTATCAGTATTTTCTACATGACGGCTTTCCCAGGCAATTTACTTTTTTTTTTTAACTGCCTTCTCTGCTAAGCACTGTGGCGCAGTGTGCAAACCCATGCGGCAGGTATAAACAATGCTTAGCTGTTTGGACACCCACCCATACACGTGCATGCTTAGCATAGCTCAAACCAGCTAAAACATGTGCCTCATAGCTAAATAAAGCTTAGCAACACTGGACACACCCCCTGCTTAACTGAGGGACGTGCCACGCAAATGGGTGCAGCTGAGCTCCAATCCGCTTAAACATATAGTGACATAACCCTTTTGATGTCAGCTTGCTCTTCTGTGAACATCAACAAGGTTCTGGTGCTACGCAGATTTTATCTGCAGACATAGTAGCCCATTTTTGTTATTTAGTAACCCCTCCTCATTTGCATACAGATCCGTGCACACAGCCTGGATACTTCACTATTACAGGGCCTGACTCCTTAGGAACCACTGAAATCTACCATTGTACATACTGCATGCAGGGCCCTATAATGTGTTATCCTCAAATATTTCTTATTTTTAGTTTTTATATTTTGTAATATTTTTTTTTTGAATAATGGCATGCTTGCTTGCTGATGTGCACTGCAGAAACGTAATATGGGTATTTAAAAAAATGATTTATTACATTATTGTGCATGAGTTTTTGGACATGCAAGGCATAGTTTTGCACATAAATATCCCTATTATGCAATTCCTGGCCTTCTAAATGGGCTTTTACAGCCCCTGTTCCATTTTTATATTTTTGGACACAGATATTTTCTGTGTACACTTCGGACACAAACATGGGGTCTGCAAGACTGCCTATCTGCTTGCTGGATCACTCCAGCACCCTTATTTGCATGTGATTAATCTGCATATGAGGTGATTTGCATGCCATGGACACTTCCCTGTCCGCAAGCTCATGCATGCCTCTCTGCTCTGTTTACTGGATTGCACAGAGCTTTACTTATGTGTTAGCTCTGTGCCACTATGCCTACATGGCAAATCCATCCATGTAGGCTTTATTGAATTCCCCCTAATCATCTATCTAAAACCCACCTAGGTGGTGGGCTACACTCCTCACACTCCCCCTAACTATATATACCAACTCAGGGATGGCCTTACAGTGGGGAAAGCGGCATGATTCCCCACATTGGGTAAGTGTTTACTTAGCCTGAGAATACTTATGTGATTTGGCATTTTCATTTTCGTGATTCTTGTCTTGGCCTTTTCGTCTTCGGTGTTTTGGATTTTTGATTATTTAAAGTAAATCCATTTTTGTACATTATTATTCTTCACTGCAGTCAATGGCATAGTTGATATCCTTCACAGTGATCATGCTAACTAACATCATTTTCTTATATCTTATTTTAAAATTTGCAACAACAGTTATATGTATTTATGTTTGGCCATTTCACTTCCATTATTTTGTGTTTGTGTACAATATTAGGGTTATGCATAGCTCTCAACATTCCATCTACAACATGAGACACTATACCTCTCATAATGTTGACCACCTGCGCAGAGTGTGGCTCCCTTTATAACAGCACAATGACACCATCACCTAAGATGCTCATATTAAATGATGTACATGTTTTTGACTTATTAAATAGTTATTTTGATGAATTATTATCATTATGGTGCATTTATCATGGATATCATGTAAATTTTCCTAACACTAACTTTATATGACATAGTCAATGTCATTGTTCAAGGTATGTGATCTTTTTAAGACTCTTAATGTGGATCATTACTTGTAATGATGTTCACGTTTGTGCTACACTGTTATGATGTTTGACATTGTGTGCACTGTGTTTTAACATAATCTCGTTTCCTATACTATAAGTGTTGCACTGCTGTTCCTTTATTATGCTGCATTATCCTAGTTATCTTCAATTCTATTTTTTTTTTCATTTTTTTAAATTATTTTATGCTCCCAGTATGTTCCTCCGTGGTCCTGATATGTTGTGGTTTTTGTCCTAATCTCCATTCAGGCTCACTGCTGCTTCACGTTTTGTGTATATAACTTCATGTTTTAATGTGTACATTACATTAGTAATGTGTTTTGGCCAAATGTGTGCTTGTTTGTGTGCGGTCCTATTCTAATCTGGCTAAAGACACTATGGACAACCTGGTTTTGCCATATAAATAATGAGGACTATATATATGTTTTTTCTGCTGCACGTGCTTTGGTAATTTTGGTTGATTCAGCCAATGCTGCGCACACTGTTTTCATGCAGGTAGCACTTCACCCTTGTATAGGAGATTTCATCCTCTCCCCACTAAAGTACTTGAGCTTATATGCCTCGGTCAAATGCTGATCTTCCAATCCATTTTCAGGGGATAGTAGGATACCCATTTGTGAACTCATCGGATTATTTCTAAAAGACAATTCCTCATAAAAATCTGCTGGTACTTCACAGCTTCATGAGCTTTTGTGATGTCATATAGCTTATAAAAATGGTACTGATGTAATTACATTGGAACATTTACATGATTACCAGAAGATGTGTAAAGGCAGTGATATGACTGTATGCCTTTTTGGTGCAAAAAAAATGCCCACAAAAATTAGTTTGGTATTTTTATATATGCTAGTATGACTGCATCTAGTCCTGTTCTTTAATTGCATCAGAAATATGGTGATATTAAGATAACCTTTCTGAAATTTTGAATTCATGAGATTGGTAAAATCCCATGAAATAATGTACCTGAGCTTTGTAATACTCAAGTCAACATGTGTTTTAAGACTGACCAACAGAAATGTAGTTTGAATATACAGTGGATATAAAAAGTGTTCACACCCCTGTTAAAATGCCAGGTTTTTGTGATATAAAAAAGAGACCACAATAAATAATTCCAAAACTTTTCCCACCTTTAATGTGACCTATAACCTGTACAATTCAACTGAAAAACAAACAAATATGTTAGGGGAAAATATAAAAAATAAAAATATATACAATAAGCTGGTTGCATAAGTGTGCACACCCTTAAACTAATACTTTGTTGAAGCACCGTTTGATTTAATTACAGCATTCAGTCTTCTTGGGTAGGAGTCTATCAGTATGGCACATCTTGACTTGGCAATATTTGCCCACTCTTCCTTGCAAAAGCACTCCAAATCTGCCAGACTGCGAGGGCATCTCTTGTGCACATCCCTCTTCAGGTCACCCCACAGATTTTCTATTGGATTTCGGTCTGGGCCATTCCAAAACTTTAATTTTCTTCTGGTGAAGCCATTCTTTTCTTGATTTGGATGTATGCTTTTGGTCATTGTTGTGTTGAAAGATGAAATTCCTCTTCATCTTCAGCTTTCTAGCAGACACCTGGAGGTTTTGGTTAAAAAGTGACTGTATTTGGAACTGTTCATAATTCCCACCACCTTGACTAAAGCTCCAGTTCCAGCTAAAGAAAAGTAACCCCAAAGCATGATACTGTCGCCACCATGCTTCATCGTGGGGATGGTGTTGTTTTCGTGATGCAAAGTGTTGTTTTTGTGCCAAACATACCTTTTGGAATTGTGGCCAAAAAGTTCAACCTTGGTCTCATCAGACCATAACACATTTTCCCACATGCTTTTGGGAGACTTGATGTATTGTTTTGTGAATTTTAGCTGGGCCTGGATGTTTTTTCTGTATAAGAAAAGGCTTCCATCTTGCAACCCTACCCCATAGTCCAGACATATGGAGAATATGGGAGATTGTTGTCACATGTAGTAGTACACAACCAGTACTTGTCATAAATTCCTGAAGCTACTTCAGTGTTGTAGATCTCTTGGCATCCTCCCTAACCAGTTTTTGTCTTGTCTTTTCATCAATTTTGGAGGGATGCCCAGTTCTTTCCAATGTCACTGTTGTCCCATATTTTGTCTGCTTTTTGATGACTGTCTTCACTGTGTTCCATGGCATATCCAGTGCTGTGGAAATTGTTTTGTATCCTTCTCCTGACTGATACCTTTCTCCAATGAGATCCCTTTGATGCTTTATAAGCTCTCTGCGAATCATGTTTTTTTGCTGTAGCAGGCAACTGAGTAAATGTCAAGAAAATCCTTCTAGGAGAGCTGAACTTTATTTGGGGTTAATCAGTCTTGTTAACTGATGGCAGGTGTCTACCCAAGAAGACTGAATGTTGTAATTAAATCAAAAGGTGCTTCAACAAAGTAATAGTTTAAGGGTGTAGACTCTTATGCAACCATCTTGTTGTGCAATTTTTTTCTTTTTTATATTTTTCCCCTAACAGATGTGGGTGTTTTTCAATTGAATTGTACAGGTTATAGGTCACATTAAAGATGTGAAAAGTTTTGAAATGATTTATTGTGGTCTCATTTCTTTATATTACACAAACCTGGCATTTTAACAGGGATGTGTACACTTTGTATATCCACTTGTACTGCTATAGACTATAAGGTGTCTCTGCAATACATTTTTACCATTCTTAGGCAGTGTTTTTTATTAAAAAACTTGTTACCATTACCAATGATTACGGTCTTTTTGTTGTTTATATTGTGCTGCAAACCAACTGTCTGATTTCATATCGGAGAGTGCAGGAATGTACAAAGAATACCATGTAATGTTTGTGCTAGTACTCTAAAGGGTAACACCTTTTCTACATCTTGCTGCTTTGCTCTTTGCATTACATTCTTGTGCATGCATATCCTACTGGGAGTAGAAAAAGTAATGCTTTGTGATTCTCTGGGACTTATTTGGTTTGACTCCAATTTCTAATGATCACAAATCATAGAAAACACACCACACTTTATATGCAAAATCTTTTCTTGAAGAAGGAAAAAGATTATTCTAATTGGTCCTTGAACTAAATGTAGCTCCACCCTTCAGGAATGATGCACTTTGTGCAAGACAGTGTGGTATGCTGAAATATACTAATTTTCTGTTTGTTTGGCTAATGATCTAACTGTATGTAGCGGATTTATTGGCTACACCCTTGCACATAGCTGATAACTGGGACAAAAGTGAGATTGACCATGTTATGTGTAGAATTTATAATCTAGAATGCTGAGCAGAGATTACACTAAACACAAATGTACAAAATAGAATCAGCAACACTCAAGGCTCTTGCCTTTATGTACAAATAATAATACTACCTTGAAATTGGATATGAATAGGTAAGGGATATATGAGGACCTTAGCCATCCTGTTTAGAAAACAAAAAGGTTTGGTTATTTTGTTACATATCTCTTTATTTTAGATCTCCATTTGCCAATGTGATTTATATATGACAAAATAGGTGTGGCTGTATTGTTATACCTGGATGAATACACACACACACACACACACACACACACACACACACACACACACACACACACACACAGACACACGTGTACATATTTTAATATATGTGTGTGTGTGTGTGTGTGTGTGTGTGTGTGTGTGTGTGTGTGTGTGTGTGTGTGTGTATGTGTGCGTGTGTGTGTGTGTGTGTGTGTATATATAGATATATATATATATATATATATATATATATATATATACACATACACACACACACACACACACACACACACACACACACAAACACACACATACACACACACACACACACACACACACACACACACACACACACACACAATAGGTATACATATTTAGAGTATGCAAATGCATGTGTTAATGTGCACTTAGAAAATTTTTATTAAAATTTTGAAATTAAAATATATGCAATACTATGATATAATGATAAGGCCAGTGCATTTCAAATAAATACTTATAAGTCACTATGTTAATAAATTATCTCTAAGCAAATTATTAGTAAACAGTGCAGCTTCTCCTGTTTTATGAAGAGTATTTCTCTTGCTCTTTAATTTTATTCTCTTCTCAGTTTTTGATGAAATTAAATGTGACGTATATTGGCAAGAGTTCATTAAATGCACATCAGTCAAAATAAAGCAATAGTCATGTCCTAGCACTCAACAATAATCGCACTTAATCTTTCAGCATTGTCCTGAAATAAAACTCTGAAACACTTAATGACATTCACCCTTTGGACAGTGTATAATAGAAATGAATGAGAAGCACAGTTTGCAGGTTGCTATTTAGATGCCTTTTTGCTGTTTCTCTATTCTTTATGTTATAGTTCAATTCATCTTGTTTGAGTCTTCTGACTGCTTGGCAATTTCCATTTCGTTTTGTCTGCTTTCCGGATTGCGCTTACTTTTACTAATTCTATCAGGTCATGGTTGAAAAAGGTTTACTTTGAGGCAATTCCTTTAACTGATAAACAAGCGAATAACTAAATAAATCAAATAAATAAGAAATAAAGCGAGTTAGGATTTCCAGCATGCATCTACAGCGTACTGATTTAGAAGCTGTTAGAAAACAATCAGCCTTGTGTCTGACATCTTCTGGTAGGTAGCCGATTTAAAGTACACTTGAGAAAATTGAAACATGCCTATCTCTTTTAGGCAGAGAAACAAACAGAGTTGCTTGCTTCAGAGAAGTGGTTACTGTTACTCAATAACCTTAAGTGTACAGCACCATTCTGCTCTCTCTCTCTCTCTCTCTCACACACACACACACACACACACACACACACACACACACACACACACAGAAGCACACACCCCTACCTAATTATTATTTTTCCCAAAACCCTAGTCTTGCAGGCTGTGTTAGAATTTTGGTTTCACTGGACTTTTTTTTCTCCGTCATGTAGACATTCCATGCTGACAGAAGGGACTAAAAAGTAACAATATCATCTGAGGACCTCGTTGGCCTGAAGCCCAGGTTGCAGATAACGTGCACTACCACAGCTAGTCTTTCAGTCCAGGGTTGTCAAAGTGATTGCCATCTTTTTTTTCTCTCAAACGTGCCCCATTTAACAAGTACCATTTTGTGCTTTTGTGTACTTTCTTCAAACCATCTGTCCCCTGTTGGGAGGTCACATACTAACCCCGTGTCACTCTTGTCATTGTTAGCTGCCTTGCTAAATGATTGGTCTGTAGGAAATTTTAACCTAGTATGACATATGGAACAAAGTAGCACTCATTCATTGCGCTTTCAATTTCTAAGTAACTACAGTCCATGAGCCTATCTTTTGAATACGAGCTGTTATTGATTTTTGCTGTCTTTTATTTTCAGCTTTTCTGTGTGTGTAGATTACATTTGTAGACAATACACTGAAAACTAAGCAAGTTAAATCCTTAATTTACAAATGTGGTATTCATTGGTTTCTATTTTAGTGTTTACAGACAATAAAGTTATTCCCTTCTCATTTCTGATAGATGACATGTAACCTGCTGTATGACAATGCCTAGAAAATAATGCATTTATTTCTGTGCATTTTAAATTATATAGTATAAAACTGAGAATATATTTTAAATTGAGATCATCTTATGAGATGGAAAATAGGGTAGGTGAAAAGATGGGAGTAGGTAATGAAACATGTAAATATTTTCAGTGATGCCTACCTTTATGACATATATTAGACCATATCATGTTAGAAATACTGAGGGGAATAACACTGAATGGTGTGGGTTTCAAAACTGTGTTGATATTTGTTAAAATAAATATATTCATTTTATAATAACAGGGATTAAGAGCTTAACTCCTGACTATGTTAACAGTTGCCTGGAACTGCACAGATAAATGGTAACTTACCTTATCGCAGAGAACACCTGTGTGCATGTTTGTTTATGAAGCTCTCGATGGAAATGCGTGCCTTGCTGATTTAAACTTCGTTGTCATATTAATTATAGCACACACTCATAAGCACTTTTCTCCCCTCATTTCTTTTCTGTCATTAGTCTTCGTTCCTCTGCTGTATCTGATACAAGACATGTCTATGAGCTACAACTATAACAATGGCAGGCTTAAACAGTTTTTAGTCGCAAATGTGTGTATGTGTGTGTGTGTGTGTGTGTGTGTGTGTGTGTGTGTGTGTCTGTATGTACATGTGTTTGTATCTGTGTTTGTGTGCATGTGTACATATGTGTGTGTGTGTATGTGTATGTGTGCGTGCTTGCGTGCATGTTTGTGTTGTGTGTATCTGTTTGTGTGTGTGTGTCCACTTGAGTGTATGTGAGTATGTGTGTGTGTGTATGTTTGTGTGCATGTAAGTGTATGTCTGTGTGCACGTGTGCATGTGTGTGTGTGTGTGCATGTGTGTGTGTGCATGTGTGTGTGCATGTGTGTGTGCGCGTGTGTGTGTGCGTGTGTGTGAGTGTATGTGCGTGTGTGTGTGTGTGTGTGTGTGTGTGTGTGTGTGTGTGTGTGTGTGTGTGTGTGTGTGTGTGTGTGTGTGTGTTTGTGTGTCTATTCATGCACAGCAATACTTTATAAAGAGAAAATGTATTAAAGTTCTAAAATGTCAGTGTATTTTTCACATTTTATTCAGGATACTTTCAATACAATGAATGTTGGCAGAACACTATGCATTTCACAGTGCAACAATCAAAATTTGTAACTTCAGTTGTAGTAGTGAAGGACTTTGGGCACTCAGAGGAAAATCTCTGGTATCCAGGCACAGAGTTTGTGGAAATGTCAACATTTTAACTCCATAAACAAATCATTTACATTTATGCTACATATTTTATAGCTGCTGATTTTTCATTCATAGACATGTATGAGACTGCTAACACCCTTGCAGGAATTCAAAGCTCAGAATATTTCTAGTACAGAAAACTGGTTTAATTGTTACTTCTCAGAATACGCTATTTTGGATTATTAAGTAACAGCACAAATTAGATTCTTTTTTTCTTATTTAAGATACAAAACAATAATATCCAGCCATGGCTGAAGTTTTACACAATAGATATATGGTTGACTTTATTGCTGCTCTCTTGCCTGGATTTGTTAACAGCATCTTTGCAGACTTGTGTTTTTAAAGTATACCTTACAAGTATTGCATTATTAGTAATTGCAGTGTTGGGATGAAATATCTGGTTTGCAAGGCACAATAATTATTCTAGCTACTGTCAAGGGTTATTGGAATAGGCTAAAGTTTATAAAAATGTATGCTCCTGAAAATGTCTGTAATTTTTTTAAATGATAGATTTTATATTTGAGAATACTTGTGATTACAGTTCTGTCTTCCATTAGTTCCTGTCATTTATCGAGATAGATTTTGAAACCCATGTGATAATAAGATTTAGTGAAGTCAGTCTTGTTGGACAGAATCTTGTAACCGTATCATTTAGTTTTAACAATTTAATTGCAGAATTGTACTACTGGTTTCCCACAATTTGTCCTTGAGCTTTCTGATCACTAGTATGATGTGAATTAAGAATATAAATTTTGATTGAAAAATATAACAAGGCTTTTATATGATTGTTTGTTTGTGTCTTTCGGCTTTTCCTGGTTAGGGGTTGCCACAGCGGAACTCCGGTCCGCTAATGATTGGCAGTAGATTTTTACGTGTTGGCTTGCCCAGCCTAACACACAACCTTCAACGAAGGAACGCCCATTCATGCATGTCGCCACACAGAAGACGTTCTAACTGAGAATGATTACAGCCTGAAAATAAAAAAAAAAATAATCTGACTTGGTGTTTCTTAGAAATAAAATGAAATATAAAATAAACTACGTACATTGAAACATGCCATGTATACTAACTTCATTTCCCAGACATCTTATGATGAATAAACCCAGTCTTTGAAGAGATCCGAAAAAGAACATTTTTTTTTATGTGGGAAAATCTATTTCTTCATGAACATCTTTTTTTGACATAAAGTAGAAAAAAAGTTTGTTTTTCTTCCTGTTTTTTCCTTTTCTTATTTACATTACATTATTTTAGTCTGACTGTAAAAAGAAACAATCGATGTAATCTACCCATTTAGTAAATTTAGCATTCCACCACACCATCATCCTTTCATTTTCCATTCTCTGCTCTCTTCTCCTCTCCTCTCCTCTCCTCTTCTCTTCTCTTCTCTTCTCTTCTTTTCTCTTCTCTTCTCTTTCTCTACCTGTTCCATGGCCTCTTGAATCCCTATGTGGATTTTTGTTCTACAATCCACTCCTCTATCCTATTCAACTGGTCTATCTCTTTATGCATAAAATCAAAATGTCATATGATTTTCCTTTTCTAATTATGTGACTTTCTGATTATGCTGATGTACTCTGATACTTGAAAACTGGTATTTCTACACACATGTAGTTTACAAATGTATGCACTGCTCTGATGACATCATCTGTGATATCATAAGTGGGATAGTAGGCCTGTCTGCTAAATTTCTCTTTCTTCAACCTGTATTTTTATGTTTTCTTTTTGGGTTTTTAGCGGTGGTGCAGCGATAGCGTTGTCGCCTCACAGTAAGAGGTTCTCCCATTCGATTCTCGGCTGGAGCACCTTCTGTGTGGAGTCTGCATGTCCTCCCCGCGGTTGAGTGGTGTTCAAAAGACATGCGTGAATGGGCATGCCTTCGTTGAAGGTTGGGCGTCGGGCTGGCACCTTGGCACCGTAAAAATCTACTGCCAATCATTAGCGGACCGGAGTTCCGCTGTGGCGACCCCTAACTGGGAAAAGCTAAAAGAAGAACAATTGTGCAATCTACACTGTCATTCAAGTCATAATAAAATATACTATCCATTAGAAAAAGCAGCTACCACTGTACAGCTAATATAGCATTTCTCTTTCTGTTTATTCTATTAGTTGTTTGTTACAAAGAAATGCTAAGTCAATTTTACCAAAATGTATGCTGAACAAATAAAGATAACTATTTTTAGGTTCACAGGTAAATACTAGGCTTGCTACCTTTCAGGCCATTTTAAGCTTAGCCAATTTCCTATCCAAAGTGAGAAATAAACTCTGTACCATGGGTTTGTGAGGTAACACCTTAGCCATTATGCCAATCCTCCAACCCTGCCAACCGAATTAATATATGCTATTAGAATATGTTTACATAGTTCCATATTGTTTGAATACAATATATATATATATATATATATATATATATATATATATATATATAGGTCTACCTGATAATGCCGAAAGCTTGAAACGCCGATGACAAGTAGACCGGCACCGGAAGATCGACAACGAAGATGACCGACAGTTGTGAATCCCGACACTGAGAACACCGTCATATCAAATGAGCGCTAGTGGGTAAGTATGCGGTAGTGACAGACATCAGGGTTAGGGTGCGGGTAAGGTAAGTGTGCGATAGCGACAGTCTGTAGGGTTAGGGGTGGGTTAAGTGAGTTAGGGTTAGGGCGCAGGTCAGGTGAGTGTGTGATAGTGACAGATGTTAGGGATAGGGGCGGGTTAAGTGAGTTAGGGTTAGGGAGCGGGTTAGGTGAGTGTGCATGTATATGTAAGGTTCAGTGTAGGTTTGTAAGGTTTTTGGTGCGCTTGTGTTGTGTGTGTGCTTTTTGGACAGGGGATTTGTTTTGTTTGTTGACTGCCCGGATTGTGGTTTGTCGGCTATGTGATGTTTCGTGTTTCTGAACTTTTGGTTTTGTGGTGTTGATGATTTTGTTGTCGGTGTTTTAGCGCATCAGTGTTGTCAGGTAGATATATATATATATATATATATCTGCAAATATGCAGTAACTGAAGCAACAAAGCCAAAACATAGTCAGATAAATGTGATTGTAAATGCATACGTAGATTAAATTACTTGGACTGTAAGTCAAAACTTTGATCAGAATCACTGTACTGGAGTATAATTTATTATCTTAGCTCAGTATGACAAATTTGCCATTCATTATAATACCCAGCAGTTTAAAGTATGTATATACATAGGTGGAAAATGAAAATACATACTGTTTCATTGACCTTGAATATGAAAAGAAAGGGTAATTTCAATTATGCCATGATCTTTTTCCATTATTTTGTGCATGTTCTCTTAGTTAGTTGAGAAATTAGCAAATAAGTTACAAGTGTGTCATGAAATTCTCTGGAGAAAATAATGAAACCTTTTTCTGTAAATATGCAAAAAGCTAATTCCACTGAAATCAACTAATTGTTCCACGGCTGAACCCCCCCCCCCCAAGCTGTCAATCTTCATTTGTGAGGGCTAGCTTCAGCCCCAGCAGGTTGTCTTTTGTTTATCTCAGGTCTAATAGAAATAAAGACAACCTGCTCTTAAACACTCATCTGCAACATCATTAGGAAGCCCTTGGTTGAGGACTGTGGAACACCATATTTCTTTTAAAGAAACATGTTTACACATGACTGATATGGCTAAATTCTAGCTGAAAAAAAATGCAGCATTTGTGTGCAGTTAAAAAAGTATGCAGTATTTATATACAGTTTGATTTGTAACAGTTTCCTTTCTTTATAATGCAATGGTGGGTAACTGTCTATCCAGCTTGATTCTAACATATTGTTTACATCTTTTCAAGTATAATGTATTCATCAAATACGTAATTTAATTATTTTAAATCTTTGTAAGTAACACTGTCATGATCATTTCACTGGGCAGAACAATTTACACCATTAAGATTTTTACCATAAAGAAGGTTATTTAGCATTTTTTGCAAATATAGTTTTGTGACATTTGGGTACAGTTTTGCTTCATTTTAATATGTGGTATGGTTATATTTACTTTATTTATGAATTTATTTATATTTGTTAACTGAGATAAAGTGATTGGGTAAATTTCCTTTTTCAGACAAGTCAAAGAGATTTGTTTCAGAAATAAAATGAAAGTTAGTAACATGCAAAAGTATATACAATCTGTGTATGAAAAAATCATTACAATGATAAGTGTCTTACTGTGTGTCACAGAAAGCCTATCTCTTACTATAACATTTTCTACCTTCTGACAGATGATGTTTGTTTTTTAGTTATAGAATCACACAAGGCTGAGTTTCTGGTTCTCAATGGGGTAGTCTTTCAAAAAAGACAAATACGTTTGTGAGAGCTGACCTGGCCTGGAAAATTAGTTGATAGTGTGCAGAACTGGTTAAAAACATATGTAAGTATGCTATGGCAAAAACTCTTTAAATGTAAATTAAGTAAAAGTAGCTGCAAGAAAGAAACCTGAAGATAAAGGTGCACATACATAGCAAAAAAGACATGATGGAATATCAGGGCTGGGGAGGAAAGGACAAAAATCTCTAAGATATGGAAATAAAAACATATAATTAAAGGGCAACACATTTATTGTATATGTAAATTATTCATGTAGGATTCTATGGTGTGTGTGTGTGTGTGTGTGTGTGTGTGTGTGTGTGTGTGTGTGTGTGTGTGTGCGCGTGCGTGCGTGCGTGCATGTGCGTGTGTGTGTGTGTGTGTGTGTGTGTGTGTGTGTGTGTGTGCGCGTGTAAACTTGCATATGTATAACAGTGTGTGTGTGTCTGTTTCTGTCTGTCCTTATGTGGAGCTGGAAAAGGCATTGGTTATGAACAAAGACACTTGATTAATGAGCTCAACAGTAGAAATGATGGAGGTGGTAGTGGTCTGTTTTTGGGGAGGGGGTCATAAACATATTTTATGTGTGTGTGTGTATGTATCTATATTTATATCTATATGCTCTTTCTAGCTCTCTCTCTCTATGTGTATACATATGTATATCTATATATAGATATCAATGTAAACAGATCCTTGCAGTGAGGTACAATATTTTCCAGCCTTACTGGGTAAGAAGTCTCCCACCCGTAAGGAAAAAAACATTAATCCACAGGGAAAACTGGTAATTCCTGAGCATCAAAGTTACTGGCTGAACCTCCTTAAAATCAAGGAAAAATAATAGAAACAAAATGTAGCTAGTCTCAGTTGCGATTTCAAAGTAATCAAATACTTAGAACTTGTTCAAAAATTGATAACTTCTTTATTAAAAAATATTAAACTAATGAGTGCTTCATCACTTCTAACTCCAGTTTACATGGCATTACATGCATTATTTATATATGCTTCAGCACTTGGTTTCATATATATGGGTTCTCTGCATTTTTCCCAAATGTATGTTTGTTCAACAAATGCAGGTGTGTGATTTAATTTCGATGGTATGAATGCTAAATGGTGGATATGTCGATGGTATGGAATGTCGATACAGGTAAATAGACTTGGGAGGGTGAGAGTGTGTTTGTGTGTGTGTGTGTGTGTGTGTGTGTTTGAGTTAGGGTTAGGACCAGGGATGGGAGAAGATGAGTGTTGAGTGTGCGTGAGTTTGTGTATTTTAGGGTAGGGGTAAGGGTTAATGATAAGGGTAAGGGTTAAGTTAGGGGATAGATGTAGTGTTGTTTGTGTGCGTTTGTGAATGTTTGTGTGAGTCTGTCTTGTGTACTGACAGTGTTACAGGAAGGTTTTAATCATATTAAGGTGCAGAGTTAGGGTTGAGGGAAGGGGCATCAGGGTGAGGGTTAGCACCCATTACTAAGGTGGTGGAGGGGTGGATACAGGCAAAGAAAGGAATGTTGTAAAGCTAAGGATATTGAAGGTACTTGTTACTTTGACTGATTATAGCAAAGAAAATTCAGCAAACTAGGCACTTTAATATTTTATTATTTATTATATTATATTATATTATATTATATTATATTATATTATATTATATTATATTATATTATATTATATCATATTATATTGCAGAGGAAATCTGTAATGACATGCTGGTCATTTCAGAGTGTTCTTAAAAACCTATGCAACAAGTAAATGCTTTTTGGAGAGTGAATGCAGTTAAACTACAATAAACTGATTACAGTGAGGAGGCAGGAGTTATATTAGAATAAGCTTTGCTATGACACTGAGAAATGCCCTAGAATTACTGGTAAAGGAATTTACTTTGTGTGCCTAACTCAGTCATCTATATCCTACTGTCCTGAGTCAGAGTCTTATGAAATTTATGAATGTATTGTGTGACTCTAAACAAGTTACTTCATTGATCAAACTTTATTTCACTCCTGAAACAGTCAGTTTTGATTGTTGAACCTTATGCAGTTACCAAAAGCACATGCCCTGCTACTTTTTTGCAGAGTTGCTGTGCAAACTCTTAATCAGCAACAAAGCAAAAACAAATGACTTGCATCTTTCCTCTCTATAAAAAGAAAGCAGTGCTTTGCACACTCAATACTCCTGTCTTAGGTTAACTATATATTGTTATCCTACAATAAGATAGACTGATAGTTTAACACATTTACTTTAAGCATTTTGTTTGATAGGCACTTTAGTACTAAATTCACTAAATCAAAAGACTGTACATTTTACAAAACAGAGGAGTAAAATATTAATATCCCTAATAGTTTTCTTGCTGGTAATTATATTAGCCATGTTTATATAAAGAAAGTTCACATCTTGAAACACTGCATTTTATTCAGCAGGTTTCTAGATGTATTCCAGATCTTTTCTTTTAGTTTTATGGAATTATTCTTGGTTATGTATCATTCAGGTTTGTAACATTCTGTAATAACCAAGCATCTTAACTCCCCTCTTTGTATACTCAAAGCATACATACCAATGAAGGAGAACTTTTTCTTCTGAATTAAAAGTAGAGTGTTTCTGCTATCAACACTTTTTACATTACCATGAAAACATGCTTGCACCCTAACGCTAAGGTACTCTTATGTATGCATACCCTGACTGTGACCTCAGCAACTAGAGTTTGATTAGCTTCCTTCACACTGGAGAATCCTGACCAGTGTGAGTAGAGGAGTGAAAAGGGCTTGGCCCAATTGCCTCTACATGGGGCAGAGAGGGTTGTGTTCACTTGGGGGCACACAAGGTGGGTGTAATTTCCCTGGTGCAGACCAGGGAAGCTACCTCCTGTGGTTCAAGGCTGGTGGGTGAAGCTGTTTGATGTCAATATTTTTTGTGGAAGCGATGAAATGTTCATCACAGACAGCTCATTGTAGGCCCCTGAGTGTGTGTGGTGACATAGAGGTGCCAAAATGAGAAAACTCTTCAACCATTGTTGATGGCTGCCATATTGATGGCCTCTCTCAGCTGACACTCATCCCCCCTGAAGAAAGAATAAATGGATCAACTGGCTAGGGGACAGAGATTGATGATCAGCAGACGGCAGAGACAAATAAATAAGCACAGTAAATGATTAAATAAAGTCACTTTCCTCATCCTTTATTCCATGTGCTGATGTTCACCTTACCCGCCAAAGGCAGATGGACTTTCAGACCCACTGGATAACTGTTGGAACAAACTCCATGATGTGCAGCTTATGATCATAAATGCCAAATCTACCTGCAATGAACTGTCTTTTGGTGCCTTTCTGGATCTTCTACTAGCATAATGGTTACAGTGTTTACCTTAGAGACACAAGGTGCAGGGTTTGATTCCTACATGGGGTAATTGGCTAGGGTTTAAAAATGATCTACAAGAGCAGTTAGCCTAGTACTAATCTTTGAACCTATGCAATAGAACTGTGATATCCCACATGTAACAGAAAACAGGTTCTGCACTGACATGCTGAATAGTGAAATACTGATGCCAGCATTCACCATAGTGAGATAACACGGGCAACACAAAAAGCAGGTGAGAATAAGAGTTAGGTTCATAGTTAAACTTATTAATGTGGCTCAAAGGTAACACTGCTTAGGTAGAAAAAACAATAGTGTTAAGTAGTCATGCATTAAGAAAAACAGGCATGAATAGCATAAGTACACAGATGACCGAGCTTTTAGGAGGTGGATGTGGTTACAATTAAACTTCATAAATGAAAGAAAGAAATGTAGCCAAAAGCTTATGAAAAAACACTAATCTGCAATCTTGTGCTATATTATGCTAAACTTGTGAGACCATGAATGAGAAAAAAGGGGAGACAGCATGAGGTGTCATGCATATGGCCAATGATTCAGTGAGAGTACTGAAATAAAAACTGTATAAAGGGTGGTTAGGATCAGGAAGATGATGCTTTGCAAGCTAGACAACTTTGTGGTTCACTGAGAAAGGTGAAAAGGGGAGTACAGAAAGCAAGAAAAGAGTAAGCAGAGGAACACATAGCAGGAACATCGTAATGTAAAGCAGAGTGGAAGGGAAGTTTGAGATATTTATTTTCAGCAAATAAAAGATCCATTTTCTATATATGTTATGATTATAACATGAATGGTCTAAGTAAAAAAATCTCATACTCTCAAAAATGTGAAAAAAAAATCAAACTCACAAAGAGTTCTAAAACAAGACTCACAAAAAAAAAAAATAAACTACTACAGAAAACCTCTACGAAGAAAAAAAATCTAAATATGTTTTTTGGGGGGGTGGGGATATATGTTAACTCCACAGTTGCGTAATCCCAAAGAGCCCATGCAAAGTATCTACACCAGCAGTGATTTCCAGAGAAAAGACAATACTGACACTAAACTGCTGACCACTGCACTGATAGTCTGCACACTCTGACAAATGCCCAATATCGCACTTACACATATAGTCGGCCAAAAAGTAGTCAATCACATGTAACCCCCCAATATTATGCATTTCAGCTTTCTTGCACCAATGCAAAAAGGTTAGTGGTGATGAGTGAGGAAGTGCAAGAAACTACGCTAGCCCTAACTTGCTAGCGTAAAAGTTACTTGACTTTGTTAATTCAAAGCCCTGGAACAAATTGTCCATACCCTGACAAGGGAAACAAACATTCTGCATCTGGTCCTCACCAACATGTCAAACAGATGCACTGCTGCAACTGTTATACCCTCATTAGTTAAAACTGACCACAAATCAGTCACCTTTGAGGTGGCCCTAACACCAGAACTCACAAAGGGTGAAATCAGACTAAAACACATCACCAAAGCAAACTATACCCTCCTAGGTGAAGGTGTAAATGCATTCCAAGCCCCACCCTAATCTAGAAGTGGTAACTATGCTAACTGTGCTGAAGCTTACACTAAAGCCCTGTGCAATCACTTGCATAAGTGTATAAACTTGGCCATACCAGAAAGAATCAAAGCCAGAGTCCCAAGTAAAAACAAGCTGCCATGGTGGACATCCAGCATCAACAAACTTTACAATAAACTCAAAAAGTTGCTGTCCAAGAAAACAAAGGCAAGGCTCCATCAAAGGAAAAGCACCCTCCTCAGCCTCAACAGGCAAATAAGACAACTTGTCAAATCCTCCAAGGGCTCATTTGAGAGAAACTTAGCAAGTACAGCCAAGGATAATCATAAGGCCTTTTACAGCAATGTATGTAACCTAATGGGTAGGACTCCAGCATGTGCATAACTAGTGGCCAATGGTATCACACACACTGACCCCATAGAGATAGTAAACTTGCTAGCGAATATGTTTGGTGAAAATTTCCCTCCATTATCCTCTCCTAACTTAGAACAAACCTTCCCCCAAACGTGTCCTCCACCCTACATATCTGAAGAGCAGGTCCTCAAAGACATGTCCAAGGCAAAAAATACAGCCTATGTGACCTGGCGACATCCCAAGCTGTCTTCTAAAGAGGCTAAAACATGAGCTAGCATCACCACTAAGTATTCTTTACTATCATAGCCTAACCACAGGCTTTGTTCCTGCTGAATGGAGAACATGAACAGTTATTCCTTATTCACCTCCACAAAGGTGGCCTAGCAACAGACCCAGGGAATTAAAGACCCATAAGCCTGACCAGCCTCATCTGTAAGGCTGTGGGACGTATCATTATGGACCTCATAAATAAAGACATAGGTGACCTCCAAATCCTGGATCCTACCCAATTCGGCTTCATCAAGGGCAGATCCTGCCTGTTAAATCTGGTGGATTTTCTTGAAAATGTGACCAAGGCCATTGATCAGGGCAAATCTGTGCACACAGCATACCTCAACATGGTAAAGGCTTTTGACACAATCCCACATTCAGGCATTACCGATAAACTTAGCAAACTTAATGTAACTCCCCTTCATTGTAAGAAGGTTTGCCAACTGGCTTACAAACCGGACACACACTATCAAAGTGGGTGACTCCACATCATCCAGCTGAACTGTTACCAGTGTGGTGCCACAGGGATCAGTGTTGGGTCTGCCACTGTTTTGTATATACTTCTCAGAAGTCCATGTCAAAACTAAAGGGTTGTGGATGACCAGGTTTGCAGATGACTGCAAACTAGGTGCAATCATTGAATCCCCTGAATGAAATCAGTATACTCCAGGAGACTCCCACGTAGACCAGCAACTGGTATATTAGTGACAGGCTAAAACTGAATGCAAAGAAAAGCATCATCATTCCCTTCAGCACAGTAATGTCCCCTTGCACTACCAAATCAATAACAATACCCTAAGTGTCCATGAACTGGTAAAGGACCTGGAATCACAATTTGACTGCAACCTTAACTTCAACCACCATGTATCTACAGTAGCAAGGGAAGCTTTCTATGTAGCACACTTGATTAGTAAAGGCATTGCCTCGAGAGCAAAAGAAGTTATAACCCCCCCCCTATACTCTGCACTTATCTGGTCCATAATTGAGTTTAACTTCCTATTTAGCATGCACTGTACTAAGCACCTGCAGCAATTCGAGAGACCTCAGAGGTTTCTAACAAAGAAGATCAAGGAGCTCCAGCATGTGCCTTACACAGACTGACTAAAGTCCCTGTCACTATATTCTGTATTGTAAAAAACAAATAGTCCCTGCTAGATAAAGCACCTCCAAAGCAAAAATGAATATACAAGTGAAAGGACGAGAAGGTGCACCATATGCTGCAGAACGTAAATTAAAGTCTTCTCTTTGATGTAATAAAACACATTTATTGTATAAAACAATAAAACAGCTGCAAAGTAAGCGCTTTCGCATTATAACAAACGCTTCATCAGACATAAAAGCACTGAAACATAAATCCCCTTAAATACATACTCTGATGTCACTACCCAATTAAAAAACAACAAATCAGAGCTCTAGTGCTCAACATATACTTAACTAATAAAAAACAAACAAGCAAGTAAAACTTAACTACAATTTTAAAAAATGAGTAACAAACTAATCATATTGATTAACAATATAGAATTAGTGTCGAAGTGGTCTATTGGTTAAAAATGGCTTCAATGTCACTCTATCATTTAGGCCAAACTTATGTGCTTGTAACTTAAGTATCCATTTAGCCTCCCTTTCTTCCGTAGTGTTCCTAACATTGCCCAAACGGCTAGAAGTGGATACTAGTTCTAAAACCTGAAATTTAAAATTATGGGAACACCCTTTGTCTATAATGTGTTTAGCTAGGGCATTGGTGGTATTGCCCTTGTTGACAGCATATAGGTGTTCCCTTATACGTTCCCTTAAAGATCTTGTTGTCATGCCTACGTAAAAAATGTCGCAGGTTTGACAAATGGCAACATAAACCAGGTTGGTGGATTTACAATCCGCATATTGACTAAACCTGTAGAAACGTCTTGTTGCAGGATGAACAAAACTATCAGTGCAAGATATATATTTGCACTGATTGCATGTTTTGCAGCTGAACGTGCCTGTTCTATAAGGATTTCTAGATCTCTGACAAGCCCTATCATAACAGAGTAACCTGTTGAGAGATAGCATGTTTCTATATGCTACTCTGGGTCTCTCGTCAACCAAGCTCTTTATTCGTTCATCAACCATTAATAACCTCCAGTTTCTGTTAAGAACATCCATCACATGATGGTTCCTGTTGGTGAAGGGGATAACTACCCTATTCGTGACTGTTAAATTACTGGTTTTTCTGGTAGACTCATGAGAATGTATTTTATTTATCAATGGTGCCCCTATGTTCTTCCTACAGAGGTCACCCCTTGCAATTTCTGCATGCACATGTGTATCGTTGTAGCCCCTAGATATGAAATTCCTGGCTAATATTGATTTATGATGGTCAAAAACACTTTCTTGAGATGTCAGCTTAGATACCCTTAGAGTTTGATTTCTCACTAAATTCTGGTGTACATGCCTGGGATGCATGCTGGCCCGATGTAGGAGATTATTCCTCCAGCATGGTTTTCTAAAAAGCTCCGTTTCAAAGCTGGTAACTCCCTTGCTGATCTTGACATCCAGAAACTCAATGGCATCAATAGAATAACAGCATTCGAAACATAAAAAATCAGTTGTCTCATTTAAGTAGTTAACAAACCTTAGCAGTTGCTCAATCGAGCCTTCCCAAAGCAAAAAGACATCATCTACAAACCTGTTGTAGTATCTGAGATATTTGTTGTGGTCAAGGCTGGTATTCAAAACATATTGATCTTCCCATTGTGCCAATACCAAGTTGGCATAAGCATTGGCACATGGGGTGCCCATCGCCACTCCTTTCTTTTGTAAATAATACTTGTCTTCATAACAAAGAACATTGTTCTCAAGAACAATTTCAAGGAGTGACATACACTTGTTAATAATGTTAATAGATGTTTCTTTCTTGGTTAGAAATGCTCGAACATGTTCCATGCCAACATCGTTGGGTATTGATGTAAACAACGACTTGACATCCAGTGTGACAAAAACACTAAGGATGTTAAATGGGGAGGATTTGCCATAAGTGGCCAACTTCTCCAAAAAATGTGATGTATCACTAAGAATATGTTGCACCTCTGAGACAAAAGGTTTAAGCAATTTGTCTAAATAGATGGATGAGGGTTCTGTCAACCATCCACGACTGGATACAATAGGTCTTAAAGACAGATTCCTCACATCTTTATGAATCTTAGGGAGGCCCCTGAAAGAAGGAACAAGGGGCTTATCAACTAGTAAATACAAATAGAGCTCATTATCTATAACCATAGTTAACAGTAAGTCATATAAACCAGCATGTACTTTTCTAATTAAATCATTTAAAATGCAATTAGAAATAGGGAGATATGTGTCCCTATCAGCCAACATCAAAAACATTTTATCCAAATAGACAGATTTATCAAGAATCACAATGGCTCCGCCTTTATCAGCTTGTCTTATCACTATTTGTTCGTTACATTTCAAGTCTGCTAGGGCATCTCTCTCGCCCAGAGTCATATTGTGAAAATTCGGCTGAGCATGTCTATCGTTGTAAAGTTCAAACAAATCAGACTCACAAGCTTGCTCAAATGCCTCTAACAGGGGATGCTGTGGAGGCATAAAGCTAGATGGTTTTCTAAAGGGTCTATACAAAGAATTACCAGTGCCAACATCCTGACCAAATAATAATTTGAGACCCAAATTCCTGGTAAAGAGCTTGATATCAACAATGATATCAGTTAAATCATTGCATCCAGAGGGTATAAAACCCAACCCTTTATTCAGGATGGAAAGCTCATCCCTACTCAAAGTATAATTAGAAAGATTAACAACTAAGTCTTGGGATTCGGTACCTTTTTCGTGTTGTGAGGAAGCTCGTCCATATTCTTTCTCTTGCCCACTCTCCCTTGAGGCGACCAAGTCCTCCTTTCGTGTGGTTTGAAGGGAAGGGGAAAAGAAGGCAATCCATCACCCAAGCCAAGTATTTCTTCTTCTGCTGATATAACAAAAGGATCCATAGATAGTTGTTTTCTACGAACATCAGGAGCCTTGTGACTGGAGGGAGTATCTAAATTGGATGGTGAATTTATCGTGGCATCGTTGACGGCATGTATTTCAGCCTGGACAACCAAACGACGCTGCAGCGGAATGTCTGTAGCAGCTTGCAAGGTTTCAAACACATTCTGTGAAGACGGAGCTGAAGGGTCGGCTTCTTTTGATGAAGTCATCATGGAGGACGAACTCGTTGTGACATCAGCGGTAGGAATGACGGGATTTAAAGGTGTAGACCCAACTTTCTGCACTGGTTGATGTGCCGGTAGGTGAGAAGAACCAGGTTTGGAAGAAAAACTGTCACGGGGCCAAGAAAAAACCTGGCTGTTGTGGAAATCTAGAAAATCCCTCTCCAATTTTTTCTTCTTATCTAATAGAGACCTAGAATCAACAGATGACAACGAACGCTTCACATCTTCTGAGAATAACAGTAATTCATCATTGCCCAACAATTTAGTTAGTTCCACATATATTGTTTTAATTTCATCCATTAGCTGGTTAATTACATGTTCGTAATGCTCAATGAGAATCCTAATATACGAGAAACCAGTTTCTAAATTGAGCTTCTGCCATTTCGATAGAAGCTCAGGATTGGAGTTCCCAAACGTGGGCATTTTTAATACCCTTAACCCTCTTGGAATTAGCTTGAACTTTAAGCAGGCTTCCATGTGTAAGCTCTGCCATTGAACAGTGCGTAGTTTCTGAAGTTTGTTTTCGAGTTTCCAAGTAGTCAAAACGATATCCATGTTGTTTTTGAAATTATAGTTACTGCTGTCCGACTTATTCAAGTCAGTGGCTGTTAGTTTCAGTAACGGATTAGTGTCCATTCGGACATATTCCTCAAGAATAAATAGTGAACTCGTTCCAATAGTACGATTAGCTGATTCAGATGAAGCAGCCATGTCCTAGCAGGAAAACCAAGACGGGAAAAATGCAAAAAACAAATAGTCCCTGCTAGATAAAGCACCTCCAAAGCAAAAATGAATATACAAGTGAAAGGACGAGAAGGTGCACCATATGCTGCAGAACGTAAATTAAAGTCTTCTCTTTGATGTAATAAAACACATTTATTGTATAAAACAATAAAACAGCTGCAAAGTAAGCGCTTTCGCGTTATAACAAACGCTTCATCAGACATAAAAGCACTGAAACATAAATCCCCTTAAATACATACTCTGATGTCACTACCCAATTAAAAAACAACAAATCAGAGCTCTAGTGCTCAACATATACTTAACTAATAAAAAACAAACAAGCAAGTAAAACTTAACTACAATTTTAAAAAAATGAGTAACAAACTAATCATATTGATTGTTTTATTGTTTTATACAATAAATGTGTTTTATTACATCAAAGAGAAGACTTTAATTTACGTTCTGCAGCATATGGTGCACCTTCTCGTCCTTTCACTTGTATATTCATTTTTGCTTTGGAGGTGCTTTATCTAGCAGGGACTATTTGTTTTTTGCATTTTTCCCATCTTGGTTTTCCTGCTAGGACATGGCTGCTTCATCTGAATCAGCTAATCGTACTATTGGAACGAGTTCACTATTTATTCTTGAGGAATATGTCCGAATGGACACTAATCCGTTACTGAAACTAACAGCCACTGACTTGAATAAGTCGGACAGCAGTAACTATAATTTCAAAAACAACATGGATATCGTTTTGACTACTCGGAAACTCGAAAACAAACTTCAGAAACTACGCACTGTTCAATGGCAGAGCTTACACATGGAAGCCTGCTTAAAGTTCAAGCTAATTCCAAGAGGGTTAAGGGTATTAAAAATGCCCACGTTTGGGAACTCCAATCCTGAGCTTCTATCGAAATGGCAGAAGCTCAATTTAGAAACTGGTTTCTCATATATTAGGATTCTCATTGAGCATTACGAACATGTAATTAACCAGCTAATGGATGAAATTAAAACAATATATGTGGAACTAACTAAATTGTTGGGCAATGATGAATTACTGTTATTCTCAGAAGATGTGAAGCGTTCGTTGTCATCTGTTGATTCTAGGTCTCTATTAGATAAGAAGAAAAAAATGGAGAGGGATTTTCTAGATTTCCACAACAGCCAGGTTTTTTCTTGGCCCCGTGACAGTTTTTCTTCCAAACCTGGTTCTTCTCACCTACCGGCACATCAACCAGTGCAGAAAGTTGGGTCTACACCTTTAAATCCCGTCATTCCTACCGCTGATGTCACAACGAGTTCGTCCTCCATGATGACTTCATCAAAAGAAGCCGACCCTTCAACTCCGTCTTCACAGAATGTGTTTGAAACCTTGCAAGCTGCTACAGACATTCCGCTGCAGCGTCGTTTGGTTGTCCAGGCTGAAATACATGCCGTCAACGATGCCACGATAAATTCACCATCCAATTTAGATACTCCCTCCAGTCACAAGGCTCCCGATGTTCGTAGAAAACAACTATCTATGGATCCTTTTGTTATATCAGCAGAAGAAGAAATACTTGGCTTGGGTGACGGATTGCCTTCTTTTCCCCTTCCCTTCAAACCACACGAAAGGAGGACTTGGTCGCCTCAAGGGAGAGTGGGCAAGAGAAAGAATATGGACGAGCTTCCTCACAACACGAAAAAGGTACCGAATCCCAAGACTTAGTTGTTAATCTTTCTAATTATACTTTGAGTAGGGATGAGCTTTCCATCCTGAATAAAGGGTTGGGTTTTATACCCTCTGGATGCAATGATTTAACTGATATCATTGTTGATATCAAGCTCTTTACCAGGAATTTGGGTCTCAAATTATTATTTGGTCAGGATGTTGGCACTGGTAATTCTTTGTATAGACCCTTTAGAAAACCATCTAGCTTTATGCCTCCACAGCATCCCCTGTTAGAGGCATTTGAGCAAGCTTGTGAGTCTGATTTGTTTGAACTTTACAACGATAGACATGCTCAGCCGAATTTTCACAATATGACTCTGGGCGAGAGAGATGCCCTAGCAGACTTGAAATGTAACGAACAAATAGTGATAAGACAAGCTGATAAAGGCGGAGCCATTGTGATTCTTGATAAATCTATTTGGATAAAATGTTTTTGATGTTGGCTGATAGGGACACATATCTCCCTATTTCTAATTGCATTTTAAATGATTTAATTAGAAAAGTACATGCTGGTTTATATGACTTACTGTTAACTATGGTTATAGATAATGAGCTCTATTTGTATTTACTAGTTGATAAGCCCCTTGTTCCTTCTTTCAGGGGCCTCCCTAAGATTCATAAAGATGTGAGGAATCCGTCTTTAAGACCTATTGTATCCAGTCGTGGATGGTTGACAGAACCCTCATCCATCTATTTAGACAAATTGCTTAAACCTTTTGTCTCAGAGGTGCAACATATTCTTAGTGATACATCACATTTTTTGGAGAAGTTAGCCACTTATGGCAAATCCTCCCCATTTAACATCCTTAGTGTTTTTGTCACACTGGATGTCAAGTCGTTGTTTACATCAATACCCAACGATGTTGGCATGGAACATGTTCGAGCATTTCTAACCAAGAAAGAAACATCTATTAACATTATTAACAAGTGTATGTCACTCCTTGAAATTGTTCTTGAGAACAATGTTCTTTGTTATGAAGACAAGTATTATTTACAAAAGAAAGGAGTGGCGATGGGCACCCCATGTGCCAATGCTTATGCCAACTTGGTATTGGCACAATGGGAAGATCAATATGTTTTGAATACCAGCCTTGACCACAACAAATATCTCAGATACTACAACAGGTTTGTAGATGATGTCTTTTTGCTTTGGGAAGGCTCGATTGAGCAACTGCTAAGGTTTGTTAACTACTTAAATGAGACAACTGATTTTTTATGTTTCGAATGCTGTTATTCTATTGATGCCATTGAGTTTCTGGATGTCAAGATCAGCAAGGGAGTTACCAGCTTTGAAACGGAGCTTTTTAGAAAACCATGCTGGAGGAATAATCTCCTACATCGGGCCAGCATGCATCCCAGGCATGTACACCAGAATTTAGTGAGAAATCAAACTCTAAGGGTATCTAAGCTGACATCTCAAGAAAGTGTTTTTGACCATCATAAATCAATATTAGCCAGGAATTTCATATCTAGGGGCTACAATGATACACATGTGCATGCAGAAATTGCAAGGGGTGACCTCTGTAGGAAGAACATAGGGGCACCATTGATAAATAAAATACATTCTCATGAGTCTACCAGAAAAACCAGTAATTTAACAGTCACGAATAGGGTAGTTATCCCCTTCACCAACAGGAACCATCATGTGATGGATGTTCTTAACAGAAACTGGAGGTTATTAATGGTTGATGAACGAATAAAGAGCTTGGTTGACGAGAGACCCAGAGTAGCATATAGAAACATGCTATCTCTCAACAGGTTACTCTGTTATGATAGGGCTTGTCAGAGATCTAGAAATCCTTATAGAACAGGCACATTCAGCTGCAAAACATGCAATCAGTGCAAATATATATCTTGCACTGATAGTTTTGTTCATCCTGCAACAAGACGTTTCTACAGGTTTAGTCAATATGCGGATTGTAAATCCACCAACCTGGTTTATGTTGCCATTTGTCAAACCTGCGACATTTTTTACGTAGGCATGACAACAAGATCTTTAAGGGAACGTATAAGGGAACACCTATATGCTGTCAACAAGGGCAATACCACCAATGCCCTAGCTAAACACATTATAGACAAAGGGTGTTCCCATAATTTTAAATTTCAGGTTTTAGAACTAGTATCCACTTCTAGCCGATTGGGCAATGTTAGTAACACTACGGAAGAAAGGGAGGCTAAATGGATACTTAAGTTACAAGCACATAAGTTTGGCCTAAATGATAGAGTGACATTGAAGCCATTTTTAACCAATAGACCACTTCGACACTAATTCTATATTGTTAATCAATATGATTAGTTTGTTACTCATTTTTTTTAAATTGTAGTTAAGTTTTACTTGCGTGTTTGTTTTTTATTAGTTAAGTATATGTTGAGCACTAGAGCTCTGATTTGTTGTTTTTTAATTGGGTAGTGACATCAGAGTATGTATTTAAGGGGATTTATGTTTCAGTGCTTTTATGTCTGATGAAGCGTTTGTTATAACGCGAAAGCGCTTACTTTGCAGCTGTTTTATTGTTTTATACAATAAATGTGTTTTATTACATCAAAGAGAAGACTTTAATTTACGTTCTGCAGCATATGGTGCACCTTCTCGTCCTTTCACTTGTATATTCTGTATTGTGTAGACTTCTTAGGGGAGACTTATGCCTGGCCTACAAAGCAATCCAAGACCCAAACTTAATGAACTTGCTGCATATGCGTAAATCAAATAGGACTAGGGCTACCTGTTCCAGGGACCAAAATATGGCCTCCAACTTAAATAGGATATGCTGGAGGGACAGATTTATCTCCTAGCGACTGCTGCATCTTAGGAACAGGATACAAATTCATGTGAATCAGGGCACCTCTATGACACTGTTCAAGAGGAACCTGGATGAGTGGATAAGGTACTGTAAATTCTTGCCAGGGATAGAGTCAACAATCCTCCTGGACATGGGCAGTCATCACTAAATGCAATCTTGGGTATTGACTACAGCTTCTATGCTATTACATTGGGATGAAAAGGCTAGGCTGAAATGACATCCAGGTTGATATCCTATGATCCTATGAACTGGGGGTTTGGTGATAGGGGATGTTATGCAATGGGGGCTAAGAGACTTGCATGTAAGGCTCTTAAACAAACTGTGGCAAATGTGGACACACAAGGGAGAAGACATAGAAAAAAACATAAACAAAGGGTAGACAAATGGGTGGGGGTACAGAAGATACATATAGGTAGCCAGTCAGCTGCTGACTAACCAGAAGGATATTACTGGGACTCAGAAGACAATGGTCCTGGTGCTAAGTGTCATGTGGCAATGTCCACACCTGCTAATGGTGACTTGATGGCATCAGCCAGCCAATGCAGTGACTTTGCTGCTTGCTGCAGGTCACTGCCTGATCAACTCTAGCTTCCATTATGTGCTCAAGCTTTGACACAGCCACCATAATTTATTGCGGTGGTGCTCCTACCTGGGACTGACCAGAACCTTTCCCAATATTAGGCCTTCTCATCAGCCTCAGCCAGGATGGCAGCTGGTTGTGGGTCATGTACATGTGGGTCTGATGCAGTATGGAGACATGTAGTAGTGAGGCAACATGGGGAAACCTGACAATTATGATAAGAACCTATAGGTGGTATGTCTCATAAAAGCCAGGAAAGAAACACATACGGTGATGACCTTGCCTGAAGTCTCTGCTTCTTCCTGTGGAAGCTGGCAGCAGTGTTCTCCACATGATCTGCCTATGCTGAAAGGCATAAGACAAAGGCAAGCCATTGCTTAAAACATACAGGTATGGGGAAATGTAAATGAGAGTACAGCAATACAGCCCCCAACACATGAGCAAGTAGTCAGAAGGCTTAAATGATTCCCATAGCCCAGCACACAAGTTTAGCAGCACTGCAGCACGGTCACCTACAAAGATGTTAAAAGTAGTCAGGTTCTCATGATACAGATAAACAGTCTACAGTACCCCAACAATTTACACATGAACAGAAGGACAGATGCAAACTGTTAATTGCAGTAAAGCAGACTCATCTTCACTAAAACACATTGTGCAGTCATGGAGAAACATGGCATGATACCCAACATTCCCCTGGGTCACAGCCCTGTGCTCATTGCTACACACCTAAATGCCACAACAGGGCAACTACCAACAGATATAAATAATTTCCCACATCAGCCAACCTGGATTAATCTGGGCTTTGCAAGGATAAATAAGAACAGATTAACACCTGCTGCAAACAGCAAAAAACCTTTAACTATATAAATTTACACAGTAGCTGGAAGTACTTTGTCTATCATTTAGGATGTCCTAGCCTTATCACACCCAGAAATCTTCAAGACTACAGTGATGCAGGCCACTGTAGCAGTGCCTGCACTACTCACTGGTACAAGGGTTGCATACATTCTTAGTGAAAAGTCTACTGCAAAATAAATGTATCCTCTCCCCTAGAGGATTCCAAAATATTGTTTACTATTTCTCACCAGCCAGTCTCCAGTGCATACTAAATTCATCACTATTGTCACATGCCTGGGGATTTATTTTGCTGTTGGCACATTCTGCCTTTTTTCTCCCCTCTCTGTGTATCCTTTCAATAGATAAATTCAAATACAGAGAAATATGTACTGCTTCCTTTAATGATCATTCCAGTGATTATCTTAAGTCTTTCTCCTTGAAGGTTTCACTTATTCCCTTTGCTTTGGTGTCCACACAACAAGAATGATTTTTCAGATTTTCAAGTTTCTCCATTTGTCTCTTGCATTCTTTATTTAACCCAATAACTTGTGCCTTCACTGTCTCTTGGATAGGTATGCTGCAGTGGTATGGCGGTAGCGTTGTTACCTCACTGCAAGAGGTTCTCCCGTTCGATTCTGGGCTGGGCTTGGGAGTGCCTTCTGTGTGGAGTCTGCATGTCCTCCCCGTGGTTGGGTAGCGTTCGAAAGACATAGGTGCGTAAATGGGCGTGCCTTCCTTGAAGGTTGGGCGTCGAGCTGGCACCTCGGCGTTTCATAAAAATCTCCTGCCAATCATTAGCGGACCAGAGTTCCTCTGTGGCGACCCCTTACCGGGAAAAGCTGAAAATCAAACAACAACTGTCTCTTGGATAGAGCAGAACTTTTGTTAACTGCTTTTAAACAGTTATAACATTTTCTGTGTCACACATGTTCTTTTGCTGAGCCATTGCCACCTCGTGGTAGGCCTCCATCTCAGCTGATATTATAAACATTTTCTCAGATAGAATAAGATTTTTTTTCCTTCTGTTGATGCTATTTTGAACCTTTTTAGCAGATTATCTTGATCCACTGCACCTTCAGCTATTACTATTATTGAAGAAAATAAATCCTTTGTAACAGCATTTTGTATACATTAAAGAATGAGGCACTCACTGCAGTGGGGCTTACTCACTAAACATGCATCTTCCACTCAGGCTAACCATATCCCCTCCAACATGTAATTTGCTGTTAGATTCCTCCCACAGTTTTCGTTATACTTGCATGTTATACTTGCATGTGATGCTGATTACTGACTTCTCATGCACTTCTGCTTTGCTGGTTACTCAGTAATAATCTTTTTTTCCTTATCTACTCAACAGTTTTGCACTTCCAGTCTGACAACCAGATTTGCATTTGCCAAGGCAGAGTAATGTGCACCTTTATCAAAAGGTCTTGTAGCATTTCAAATGAAGTAACTTGGCATCCACTCCCCCACACGAGTAAGTGATTATTTTTGCAATGCAATGCACTGAGTGCCTAATGCTTTCATTTATATAAAATGCCGATACAGAGGATTTATTTTCTTCAGTTACATTACCATCTGTTATTTGCCTTACTTCTATGCTCTCTGAATTTCCTTTCTATATTTTCAAAATTATTTTAAAACTTTCAGATAAAGTAATGTTTAACTTGATCATAACTTGAACAATCCAAATAATTAATTTTTGACACAGATTCCATTGCCTTAACCATGAAAATGTGATAAAATCCTCACCCATTGTCTGCAGTTAATCTGGTGTTGACTATAGATTATATGAAGTACCCTAATAAAACATCTTTATCCTGAGGAAACAATCTGATACTGCTCTTGGTATCAAACAAAGACATTTCCCTCACTTCGTATTGCAATTCCTGTTTGTATTAGATTAATTTACCTTTAATTTCTCTGCAAACTGTCTAAAATGTATCCAAATATTAAATGATTGTGATATACCTTGTATTGATTTTTAACCAATGTTTTTATGTTATGTATAATTTGTTATAATTATTTAAACTGCAGATGTTTTTGTTTTATTTTTTAAGATTGTATAATTGTTTTTAAAATGTTTTGTAATAATTTGGAGCTTTTCTCTCCGGGCCTCCTTCAACATATTTCCCTGCAATTAAATGTTAATAAATAAATAAATACATCTCCCTCTCTATACTGAGGCATCAAGTTTGTGCTTGGCATCTAGAGTTTGCTGTCAGCTCATTACGCATGAGATTTTGAGAAAGGGCCAGCGTCTCCTTCTCATGCTGGCAGCACTTCTCTTTTTTTCAGCTTCTTCCTCCTTTTCTTTTGCTTGTGACTCATGCTTCTTCATTCTCTCAACTGCATGATACTTCTTACTTTTAGCTCCCATAGTTTCAGTTTTGTTTGCATTTTACTGTCATCTGGGGATATATTGAATTGATTTGCTGTATTCTTGCCACATGCAGGTGCTACCTGTCTCCACCTTCAATATGCTGTGTTTTGACTGGATAAAAGGCTGCTATCACATCTTTCATGGACATGCTGGCAGACAACATTCCCAAGGTTTGCACTCCTTAGCTAGCTGTTGTATACATGGGTTTCATATACAACAGAGCTCATGTTGCCTATTTTTAATTACTAAACTGATGCATGAGATAAACTGTTGCATATTTACCTTGTGACTAAAAGGGTATGCACATTTTTTGGTAATCAAAACTGTTTTGCAGGCAACAGTAGTCCAGTTTGCAAGATCCAGTCACTGTCAGACATTTAATATGTCAGAACAAGACATATAAGCCCATCTGTGGCCTCAAAATAATATGTGATAGACACAGGCTGTAGCCTTTGACACCCACACTGCTGCCATTAATATCTGAATGCAACATAAATACAGGTTTGGGGTTTGCTTCCTACCACTATTAGTCATTAAAATACAAAGTATGGTTGGCCTTAAAGGAATATGGTAAATGTGTATTTCAAGCTTGTGTAATCGCAAAACCCATACAAGCCTAACATTGCCCAGCTGTAGTTCCAAGTTATAACAACTGGTTACTCAGGATTTCATTCACCAGAGAGTGAGACAAGTGCATTTCAGGAGAACCATACTGACATTATGTGAAGCTTGAGCAGAATTTAAAGGAAGCTGCCAGCATTTAGCCAAAGGTAACAAAAAGGGAGCTCACGTTACTGTTTACCCTTAAAATAAACCAGTCTTTAAATATTTGAATTACAGTAACAGCTCAAGCAGTGACATTTTAAAATGAGTGGCTATCCTATTTCATACTAGTTAAATGTACAACCAGTAAATAAACTATTGGTCACATGAATTCGAAGTTAAATAGTAAAATTCTTTGTATAAAACAAATAAATAAATAGGATACAGCACCTATTTTCAAGCTAAATGTGGCACAAGGAATTAAACATAAAACATTCAAAAGAAAATTAAAATAGATGATTAGAATAATGTATCGATTATGTAAAGTAAACTATGCTTCTGGTGGAAGATGCATAGTGATCTCTATATCTATGTCATTTATGTTTGAAATAGAATGTTGAGAGACCTGAGAGATAGTAAACTCAACTCCATGACTATATTCTAGAAGGTATTCACTTAGCTGCCATCATTCTTTTTTAAATTATCAATTATTCCACCACTAATAAGTTCTCAGTCAGGATTTCACATGGTATTAGTCTTAGCGTAGAAGATAACTTTCCTGTTTTCATGGTCATATGTCCAATGGGACTAGTGAGGTTCAGTAAACCATGGTCCAAATATGGAAATTATCATGTGATGTAGTGCAGCAACCTCCAAGCAGATTTTGCAAGCATTTGTGAAGTATATTTTCCCAGCAGCAAATACAATTGCATAGAGTTTTATGAATTTTGCTTAAACATTGCAAATTTATTTCACAAGCAAACACAATATAACTTAGTTTACTTTTGTCTGTCAAAGTTCTATTAGCATATATTTTTGTTAATTAGATATAGCTCCCTGTAGCTAGTTTGCATTTTATGCATTTCTATTTGAAAGTTAAATAAGTTTCTTCCAGCTTACTACACAATGTTTTGTAACTGCTAACACAGCATGGACGTCCTTCTGACTTTTCAGCCCCTAAGTTTCATTAATGTCCAAACAACACCATGTGATCTTAGCAACTGCCAACATAACATGAGACATAGATGCTCAGTAAGAGTCTAGCCATGGGCTGTATTACTTTAATGACTTAAGTTCCATTTCACCATTTTGACACCAAATTAATACACCTTCTCTAAATGGAAACTAGACATGGACCTGCAGTGACAATTCAGGATCATTATTCACTGCAGACTCTGTTTCTTCTGTATAGTAGCCTCATGATGTCATATATAGTAACCACTTTTCTGTGGATGGGGTATAACTTGTTCTCTGACAGCTGCATACTTCTAGCAGGCAGGAAATATAGAGTGGATATAAAAAGTGTACACACACCGGTTAAAATGCCAGGTTTTTGTGATATAAAAAAATGAGACCACAGTAAATAATTTCAAAACTTTTCCCACCTTTAATGTGACCTGAGTAAATGTCAGAAAAGTCTACTAGGACAGCTGAACTTTATTTGGGGTTAATCAAAGTCTCTTTAATTGATGGCAGATGTGTACCCAAGAAGACTGAATGCTGTAATTAAATCAAAAAGTGCTTCAACAAAGTATTAGTTTAAGGGTGTGCACACATGCAACCAGCGTATTGTAAGTTTTTAATTTTTTATATTTTTTCCCCTAACGGATTTATTTGTTTTTCAATTGAATTGTACAGGTTATAGGTCACATTAAAGGTAGGAAAAGTTTTGCAATTATTTATTGTGGTCTCATGTCACAAAAACTGGCATTTTAACAGGGGTGTGTACACTTTTATATCCACTGTATAGATGTAATAGCTGTGATGAGTTTCTCTGCATTCCGGAGACTTGCTGGGTAGTTGCTTCCGTGGTACATAGCATTCAGCCATTTAGATTGCTAAATCTTTTCCAGTAGAACTTAAGGGATTCAAAAGTCAGTATACGGTTATGCAACCGAGCTTGAATGCAGAATAAGTTTGGAGAATTGCTTGACTCACTACAGAATGACTAAATTATATGTGATATTAAAGGTGACCAAGCCAGAAGCAGGCTCTTAAGAGAATCAGATCTGACTTTTGAGAAAGCACTGTGTAGGGTTAATGAGAAAGTACTGCGAGGGGTAAATGGCGCTTTCAGGTATTCAGCTTAAAAGTTTAGAAGAATTAGAAGTGTGCAGAATAAAGGCTATGAGTAAAAATAATGATAAACCATACTAAAATATGTTTTATGTAGGAAGTCCACTACATGACTGCTTGATCTAGATCTCCACAGCAGTCATGATGGATTTCAAGGAAAAAAGGGTAAATACCACATAGATAAAAAATTAAAAGAGAAATCCTGAAAGATGATAGAAATGAATGCAGAATGAGAAAACATCTAGCAGAGGATGTGGCAAAAGTATTAGTAACTGTGGTTTCATGGAGAAAGAGACACTGGGGAAAGATTTAGAGTGCCTTTTCCAGACAGATATCTGACTAGCTATGGCACTGTTGATATAGGCAAAAATAGAAAGAGAGATGAGAAAGTAGAGATTAAGGAATGAGCCATGTCAGGTCATGTACAAATTAAGAATAACATAATAGACATTGCAAGAAATATCGGGGAAAGATTGAAAGAGATGCAAAGAAACAAGCAAATGACAGAACAAGAAGCAAGGAAAGCCATAAATTAATTGAAATCCAAAAAAGTGGCATAGATGAATGGTATTACATGAAATTTTACAAACCAATGCAAAAAGTGCTAAAAGGAGAATAGGCAATGATTTTTCGAGGAAATGAGGAGGACGATAGATCCTGCAAATGAACGAGGGAGGGGAGAGTGATGCCAATCCCAAAGGGAAAAGAAGAAACAGCAGATGCAGGAGCATTAGGTCAGTATTGCTAATTACTGCAGATGTGAAAATATTGCTGAAGATATAACAGGCAGCTTAGGGAAGAATCCCCCAAAGTATATGCAGGAGAGAGATGTGAGGAATGTATGCAAGAGAGAGATGTGAGGAATGTATGCGGAAAGATGTCAGTTGGCATTTGATGGTGTGTGTTGTAATTCATGGAGATATGTGAACAAAGGGAGTTGAGAGATGCTAGATTAATTTGGAAGGCATTTGGCTCCCTTGAATGAGCATTCCAAATTAGAATGGTAGAGGAGATGGGGTAGGGGAGAAGTTGCAATGCTGGGTGAGGATGATG